>NC_060124.1:481652965-481955995 GCF_021461395.2 Schistocerca americana | reverse complement strand
GCAACGGTCCAGTGCGCAGTTACGATTCAGGTAGAAATTCTCCACCACGTGACCGACAAGAAAGAAACTATGGAATCTACCGACATGACGACAGACGATATGATCGTAACGACAGACCTGAATTGCATCAGAACTGGCAGGATTCAAACAGAGCAGGACCCTCTCGAGGAGGTGAATTTGTAGAAGTTAGGTCTCCAAATCCCAATAACGACGCGCGCCAACAAAGAGACAATAGGCAATGACTCATACCGCTGGCAGCCACAAAACGTACGTATGAAACTGACGACGCAGCTGCTGTAGCTAGTAATTACGTCAAAATGGAAGACATTAGGGACATCTTACTCCAGGAACACGACGTAAAACGTAACAACATTGCATATCCTGTGATTCACATTACAGTAAATGACGTAAAATTTACGGCAGTACTTGACTCTGTCAGTCTTATTTCAGTAATTAGTGAAACAGCTTTTAGCAAGTGCAACAAATGGAACGATTGCCCCACACTTCCGTACGTAAGATTAATTACAAGATGCAATCATTGGAAAAAGTGTAGATGTACGCCAACAAACCAACTTAGAATTCTTTTGTCAAAGCCACAGCTTCTCTATAAACTTTCTTATTGTTCCATTATTGTCGACGGAAATTATACTGGGAGTAGACTTTTTGAATGAATATAAAGCAATCTTAAGCTTTCACGATGCTGAAATAAGTTTAGAGAAAGAAGGTAAGTCAATAGCTTTGAAATTTGAAGACTGGCTCTCAAACCATGACGAGGAAATTAATCGGCTTTACCTTCTGTTAGACAACAGTTCGGAATTTTCTACGGAACTAGACACTAACAATCACTCTGCAAGTACTGACAGGGATGATATTGACCGCATATTTGAAATTAATGAGTTAATTCAGAATAAAATTCAAACAATTGAGAATTGTAATGACACTGATAGGCAGGACCTTTTTGAGATTTTACAAGCACATTGCACAGTTTTTACTCACAAAACAGGAACAATCAAGGGATTTAAATACCAATTTCGTGTTCGTGAGCATACTAAATTTTGTGTTAGACCATACGTAATTCCAGCACATTATAGGGACCGTGTTAGAACAGAAATACAATCTACGCTTAATGAGGGCATTATTGAGCCTGCAGTAAGCTCATACAACAATCCATTACATGTTGTTGAAAAGAAAAATGGATCGATCAGAGTTGTCTTAGATTCGAGACAAATCAATACTATCATCATTCCTGAAACAGACAGGCCGCAAACGATGGAAGAACTTCTTCAAAATTTTAATGGCGTAAAAGTGTTGTCTTCTATTGATCTCAGATCCAGCTTTTATCAGATCGAACTTCATCCAGAATGTAGAAAATACACAGCTTTCCTTTGTTTCGGCGTTTGTTATCAGTTTCGGAAACTTCCTTTTGGTTTGAACATTTCCTCAGCAGCATTCATTCGCGGACTAAATTCCATATTACCTGAGTTCTTAAAACGTCACATCACCTTATATGTGGACGATATTCTGATAGCAGAAGCCTCATGGGAACAACATAATCGCATCCTTAACAGTTTGTTACATATTTTTGCAGAATCTGGAATTACAGTTAACTTGGAAAAGTCTGAATTCGGTAGGTCAAAGGTGAGGTTTTTGGGACATATTATTTCTTCTGAAGGCATTCAGCCGGATCCTGAAAAGTTAGAAGCAATCAGAGCCATTCCAGTTCCATCCACAAAAAACAAGTCTGCAGTTTTCTAGGTCTCGTAAATTTTTACCGTCGTTTTCTGAATATGCAAATTCTTGTTACACCAAAACTTTGTTCTCTCACTGGAAAAAATACTATTTGGAACTGGGACGAACAAGCACAGTTGGAAATCAATTCTTTGAAAGAATCGGTACTTAACGCGCCAATACTAGCTCATCCAGATCTGTCACAAGATTTCTGCCTTAGCACGGATTCTTCTAAAGTCGGTCTTGGTGCCAATTTATTTCAAGAAGCCATAGAAAATGACACTACCGTTCAGAAAACCATTGCTTTTGCTAGCCGAGTGCTAACAAAATCTGAAAAAAATTATTCCGTTACTGAATTAGAAGCTTTAGCTACCGTTTGGGCATTTAACAAATTCCGTTTCTTTCTTTCTGGTAAGCACGTAAAAGTATACAGTGAACATCGTGCATTACAATTTCTTATGTCTTCAAAATTAAATCATGACAGGTTAAAACGTTGGACATTGTTTCTGCAAGAATTCCACTTCACAATAGTCTACATTCCCGGCAAAGAGAACATTGTTGCGGACGCACTGTCACGCGCACCGGCTGGGCTTGAGAAAAGTAACACAGAAGGCAACCTCGAGAAAAATTTCAGTATTCTTTACATTCAGAAAGTCGCCTTTGAAAACTTCATCACCACATCTTTAAAGGACATTGCTCATGAACAAGATAAAGATCCGATTTGGAAAGACATCAAGAGTAAATGGCATGAAAAGACACACACACAGATTCGGCATTATTACCTGGTTAGAAACAACATACTCTTCAAACGCTGCACTGTCGATGACAAGCTATGGGTACTTTGCATTCTAGACTATTTTGTTAATAAGCTCATTTGGTACATTCATTTCAGCTACGCACATTTTGGTCCACGAAAATGTTATCATATTCTTCGAACGACTTGTTATTTTAACAATATGGAAAAGAGAATTCGAAGAGTCTTGTCTATTTGTAAACTTTGTCAAAAGGCGAAACCATCTACTATCTCACATCGTGCTCCGTTGTTTCCTATTATTCCTTCTAAATTAAAAGAATTTGCTGCTGTTGATCTCTTGGGACCGCTTGTCAGAACATCTAATGGATTTTCGTACGTTCTAGTTGCTGTTGAACTTACTTCAAAATTTGTTTCTTTCACTCCGTTACATAAAGCCACTGGACGGTCTGTATCCAACGCCTTTGTTAAAAATTTCTTACGTGAAGTTGGGCACGTTAGTAATGTCATTTCAGATAACGGACCGCAATTCAGATCTGCTGGTTGGTCATGCATACTTTGGAATCATAAAATCAAACCTGTTTTTATTTCATTGTACTCACCACATTGTAACCCCTCTGAACGGATTATGAAAGAAATCAATAAGCTTTGCAGACTTTATTGTCACAGAAAGCATCAGCATTGGGACAGATAGTTACACTTATTTCAAAACGTGCTGAATGAAATGCCTCATGACTCCACTGCTTTACCACCTACTCTTGTACTGAAGAATGAAGAACCACCGAACAGAATCAGAGAGCTTGTACCTTTCCCGAATACACGTAAACTTCGACACAAAGACATAATTGACTTGGCTCTTAAAAATATAAAATCTGCAGCAGACAAAAGGAGTAAACTACACGGTAAAGCAAATGCAAAGAAATTATATATTGGTCTGAAAGTTCTCATTAAAGCTCATTCATTGTCACATAAGAAGAAACACTTGAGTCTAAAATTCTTTCTTGTTTACAATGGACCTTACAGAATGCGACGTATAGCACATGATAATTGCGTTGAAGTTGAAACGCTGCGTACTAGGAAGAGTAATGGTTTACACCACATTTCACATGTAAAACCGTTTATTGAAAGATAATCTGCTTTTTAACTTTGTCATTGCCATAAAACTTTTCACTTCACATTTCTAGTATGCATTGTCAGACTTAGAAACTGTTACCATGCAACAATGTTTGAAGTTAAAAATCCAATCAAGAACCAAGAGAACTTATTTAAACACAAATTACGAATGCATTGTTATAGTGAGCAGACGTCACAGTGTCATTGTGTGTGTACATTTTTGATTGTTAGTTGCACGATTACGTAACGACTATAAGGCTTACATGCTTAGAACATTTACCAGTACTGCTAATGAGATTTTAATGGAACATTTTGGTTTACTTGAAAATACATTCTGGATTTACTTTATGTGAGATACCAGATGACACAGTGATTAGTTTATGTGACAGCTACACGATTTTATCACGACACTACTAATGAGTGACAATTTCCAATGTTGCTTTTGCGGTGTATCTGTTTTATATCTGCACAGTTTTTCTGAATTCTTCTGGAAAGTAAAACAGGTTTTAGTAGTAACTTTTGTGGTATAGCTACAATGAGACTGCCTTTTCCGTAGCACAACAATACGTTACAGCACAGTACTTTCCTCATCACGGAAATAAGCGTAATAACTAAGATATCTATACGCAAAGCATTTCACTTTTGTGTATCATGAGGTAAGTACATTGACTTCTGCAGCACTTAGCTTTCGGAGGACGATAACTACGACACTTCCACAGAGATTATGTTGCAACAAGACGCACATTTAGCGCTACAGGACGCGTATTTGAGTGATTAATATTGCACTTAAATCATTTATTTATAAAGATATTTGAAGTACAATGATACAAAGGTTTTCCGTGATACATTTCATTCCACTGCCGTAATCTGTAACACCTGAGGGTATAATTACATTAATCCTCAGGGGGGTACACGCTTACTTTGTGTACCATGTGTTTGGCAAGCACAAGGAGCCCTAGCTAATATGGTATTTGCTTATACAACTTTACATATCGGTACCATATTTCTCTAACACACAAATTACACAGCTATCTGATCATTTAACTGAAAGATAAACATTCTTTTTACTACATCAGTGACACATGTTTACGCAATTACACAGTTGGGTAACTTCACACTTACGAAATTGTATTTTGTCTGTACTTTGGGAACTGTTCATATTTTTTCAGAACTATTGTGATACTATGAGAGCTTTGAATGATGTATTTGGTATGGGATCATAATTTTTAAAGTACTTTTGAGGTGGATGACACTATTAAAATGAGCAGAGAATTTTTTTTTAGGTTTTGAAATTATTGGAGGAACCTTCGACGATTTTGAGATTTGGCTGAGGTTTTATGATGTTATTATTACGATGATAATGTGTATTATGCTGTTGCAGTATGTTTATGATTAATAAGCTGATGCTATATGAGTTATTTGAGTATGCTACGTATTTCTTATGATGAAATATTGAAGAAGTGTCGACGAATATGTATATGTGTAATAAGGTAAGGAATAATGAGTAGTGGTTAGGGACTCTGACTTGTGAAAAAGGATGTTGGAAACCAAGAATCGTACTTTAAGAGTTATGAAATGTGTGTAAATGCGTGAATGTATCACAATGCCCGCAAAAATTTTTTGGACACTTTTATATTTACAGGATTTTGTTTCTACATTTGTAACGCAAATTCTCGACCTATGAAATTTGTATATGAGACTGTCACTATAGCGGAAACTGCTGTCGTAAATATTTCGTTAAGAAAGGTAAGTGACCTTGACGTAATGCGTTTTTGGCGCCCAGCTGAGAGGTAGTCGTGTGACAAAAGTAAGCCATTAGGTGGAGAAAAAAAAGAGGCCATTATCTTCGCCATTGACATTCCTATAGAGAAAGCATCGCAAATACGACACGCTCATTACTTGGAAAGATACATCTGCACACCTGATTATGACAAGCGTCTTTCTACGAGAGTTGAGAGAATTTCTACTAACTTATGAAATGTCACATGACTATTGAATGATATTTTTATGCTTTGCTTTTCATAGTTGCTTATTTCATTTGATATCTAGTTTCCAGCTGTGTTGCAGCATTGCTTTTATAAAATAAAATGCATTTGCTAATGTGAACACTTTCTGTCAACAGATCTATTAAATAATAATTTTGTAATCCATATTCTTAAAAAAAAGGAGCACTTGGAAAGGAAAGAACAATAAGAAGGGACTAGTAACAGTAACTGCACACATAATTTTCTTTTCAAGTACATGGTAATATTTTTTTACAATAAGTTGTTGTGGTGCACCACTTTAATTACATAGACATTAAGATGTGAATAGACATTTCCCTTGGCTGCATTGTTGTCTGTAGTGTACTATTTTTTCTGCTTGAGCTTTGTCATGCTTAGGTATAAGTTATAGCATTTACTGCTGCTGTTTGCCTGGCATAGTGTTACTAAATTTCACTTATTTTCTGCTGCTGTTTGCAAGGCATAGTGTTACTGAATTTGACTTTGTATTACTCTGTTATGCCAGTTTTACTACTGATTTATTTTTTTTGTTTGCTGCACATTGCCTTATATTACTTGTAATATTGCAATTGCTCTGCTAATTTATTTTACTGTTGCTTGCTTTGAGAGTTTCCATTTTTTTCATTGCTGTTTGTGTTAATTGTTTTGTGTTGCTGTATTGCCTCGTTCCTTAGTATATATATCTGAGCTCAGTAGATTTAAGTTAGCTTAATATGGGGTAGGCTATATAAAAGAACGAGTTGTGATGAATTGTAAGAAATGCATTGAGAAGCTATAAGAAAATGGTTTGGCCAAAAAAGTATTTTGAAAGAGGATATGAACAAAAAAGTAGGGTTTATGGAGAACAGGTTTAGGTAGGATTTTCTTGGAAATAAATGATGAGGTAAGATAATCGAAAATAAATAATGAGGTAAGAAATATGTGAACATATAAATACAGAAAGCATGCTTGGATAGGATTTTTTTGGTGGAAATAAATGTTGAAATAAGAGAGAAGATCTATGGAATGAAGTTTTGGGTTGGACTGCAGTACCAAATGTTCCACTGAAAACGAACCCTGTCTTTCCTTCTGTATTATTCCGCTACATGTTATTACACTATGTGAAATTGTGTTTTTCCTGTCTTAATGTGTTTAGCTAATAAGAGTTATGCTGTAGAATTTTTCTAATAATATGTTATTTACTTTGTAAAGATGCTTAGACATTTTTTATTCTGTTTTGTTTTAATGCTTATGTGTAAAGTTGATGTTTCAAAAGTTATTCTGATCTTTTATGTATTTACTTATCTCATAATTCCTGTAACACTGATGTATATGTTTATTTCTATTATTTTGTAAAGCCCATATTACTACAAATGTAATCTGTACTATTATGTTCTTTAATGATGTATTTTGTACCTTTGTAATTGTATTTTCATGTTGTAAATTTATAATTGTATAGACACCAGTTCTTCAAATTAAGTTACATTTCACTGCACACGTTTCTGTTGGTCATAGTATATGGACAATATGTGAAAAGTAGGGACTGATAGTGTTTGCACGTGTGTTAATAATTCAGCAAGGGACTGGATAACAGCATTGCTGGTTCTAAGGACATTTCAAACTAATTTTTTGTGAATGGACAAGTGGTGGTTTATGGACTTGTTATATTTTCCGCAAGACTCTTTGATGGTGATTGTGCACCTGCACAGTCACAACAGATGGCTGCTGGCCATCTCTACAAGGACTACAGTGGGTCTGCATCTTTGATGACCCACCAATACCATTATTTCTACAAGGACTACAGTGGGTCTGCATCTTTGATGACCCACCAATACCATTATTTCTACAACGACTGCAGTGGGTCTGCACCTCTGGTGGCCCACCAATACCGAATCTCTACCAGGACTACAGTGGTTCTACTCTGTGCTGACCTACCTACCAATATTCTTCAAAACGTCGAATGACTCTGCTGTGGGTTTCCTCTGTTGTGGCCCATTACCTGTCTGCACGTCGAGAGTCAGCACTGTCTTTCCGTTGGAAGAACAACACTACTTCTTCAAGACTGCATGGAAATCCACTACTTCCGCGTGCATTTTCTTTTACTGCTCAGACTTTGAGAAAAACACTGCAGTGTTACTGTGATGAATGATCAGGACTGTGTTTATGGACTGTGAGAAAATTTTAGCTTTTGACCAACATTGTATCAATAAGTGTGTGCCTTTGATTTCTTTGTTATTGTAATTATGAAAAATTTTATCAAATCATTATTGGCCACTGCCCAAAACAATTTGTAATTTTTTTTTGTGGGGAGCATGGGGGCTATGTAAGTAGGCTGTTTATGTTTTCTTGTTGGCAACGTTACGTAGCGCTCTGTATGAAAATCACTGGCTGTGCTGTGTGCAGTCTGTGGCTAGTTTGCATTGTTGTCTGCCATTGTAGTGTTGGGCAGCGGCAGCTGGATGTGAAGAGCGCGTAGCGTTGCGCAGGTGGAGGTGAACCGCCAGCAGTGGTGGATGTGGGGAGAGAGATGGCGGAGTTTTGAAATTTGTCATGAACTGCTATATATATTATGCCTATTAAGGTAAATACATTGTTTGTTCTCTATTAAAATCTTTCATTTGCTAACTATGCCTATCAGTAGTTAGTGCCTTCCGTAGTTTGAATCTTTTATTTAGCTGGCACTAGTGGCGCTCGCTGTACTGCAGTAGTTCGAGTAACGAAGATTTTTGTGAGGTAAGTGATTTGTGAAAGGTATAGGTTAATGTTAGTCAGGGCCATTCTTTTGTAGGGATTTTTTGAAAGTCAGATTGCGTTGCGCTAAGAAATATTGTGTATCAGTTTCAGCATAGTCTGGTATAATTGTTCTAAAAAGGGGACGTTTCAACTTCTTTGGGATGCCACTCGCGTATTTTAATACAGCCACACAAGGAGACTACATGATCTTATACAACACCTTCTGATACAGCAAAGTACATGATCAAATACAATGTTTACGAAAATGTATCTTTACACCATTTGTGGCATGTGTCTGTCCCTCATGACTACCGGAGTGAATCTTTTAATACTGAATACTGGTAAACACATCCTGCCACAGACACCATGACTGTACATCTCGACTGCCTAATCCACAGTGACGAACAGGAACTTAAATAAAAATTGAAAATACATCCAACGACAGACATCATGTCTGTTCTTCTCGACTGCCTAATCCAGAGTGACGAACAGCCCGAAACACTTCGCGCGCCATATCAGAAAAGGCGTGACTCGAACGCTTCCGAAGTGCTTCGTCTGCAATTTCGTCAGTCTTTTGTTTTTGATTTAAATTGTTTTTAATAATTCTAAAATGACTGATTGATAGTACGCTGTTGAGAGATATTTATATTAAAAAGTGAAGTCATTCCAATGAATAGTTTAACTAATAATAATACCTTTAACGTTTTGGCGCCCTGGCTCCGAACACAGCAGCCAATCACAGAGCAGTAGCATTATGCAGGTGGTCTTTCTCATGGGAATGGTACCGAATCTAACATCTGTCACAGGTACCTCACACCACATTTCGTCATCTATATACTCCTTGCATCTCCATTGCTCTGGGAATAGCTTCTTGGAGCCGAGTATGATGACTGACTAAGCCAGAAATATTACGCCATGAACCTAAAAAAGTCTGAATAATGATTGCCACCCGCTGTTAAAGTTCAAGTTTTTATACAGTGTTATATAGTTGACGGGTAAAGGGACCTAGAATTAAAATTGCCAGAAAATATAAATTTAAAAGCATAATAAACATGAGTGGGGCCGTAGAACACGCACCTGAGTGCAGGTTGTAAAAACTCCAGTCAACAGCTGGCTAAGCTCTATTCTCGGAATAGCGCGGGAAATGCATTGCACCAACAAAGAATAGGGCCTGAGCAGAGTAGAAACTCGGGATAACTTTCTGGGTGATTTCGGGCCAGAATAGCGAATTTATCTGGAGAATAAATTTTTTTGGTGGCACGAGTAGTTATAGAATGAGGTGTGATAACAGATTTTGGCAGAATTCTTTGTTGGAATGTAAAAGGAGAAGAAAGTGAGGCTTTGCCTAATCATTTTGAAGAATACGATGATTCAGAATTTATATCTATATTCTGTGTGTCGAACAAAGATTTACTTTGTGTTTAAGAACGCGTGAGTTACAAAATGGGGTGTATCACTGACAGGTAAGACTATTTATGTGTTTCCTAACATGTTCTGTTTATTTGTATTAATATGCATTTTATATCAGTACCTTGTGAATGATACAATGTCGTGTTGTTTATATAAACCAGATGCATAAAAACGACCAGTTGTGAGAAAATTGTCTCATTTTCTGTTACGTGTAACACCTGCTGCAGTATTAGAAAAACTACATCATTTTATTTAGCAGACAGTGTCAAAACAGAACCACTGAAATCGAAACAACCTTATGACTTTTCATGTAGCAAAAAGATTGACAGAACACTCGAGACTGGTGCTTACTCAGCCCCAAAACATTAATAGCAGCCGGCAGAAGTGGCCGTGCGGTTAAAGGCGCTGCAGTCTGGAACCGCAAGACCGCTACGCTCGCAGGTTCGAATCCTGCCTCGGGCATGGATGTTTGTGATGTCCTTACGTTAGTTAGGTTTAACTAGTTCTAAGTTCTAGGGGACTAATGACCTCAGCAGTTGAGTCCCATAGTGCTCAGAGCCATTTGAGCCGTTAATAGCAGAAAATATTGATCATTCTTTTTCCCATTGGGACTGATGCTTTTTGTTAACGCCACAACAGTGTCAGAACAATTTCCCATCTTTTAGTAAAAATATTATGATAACAGGCCCAAAATGCTTCAGCTCAATGACGTTGTCTCCCGCCTAGCGTTAATCTCATAAACATGTGAACTATTTGTGCTTACTCAAGCTAAGTTTAACGGAGTACAGTTAATAGGAATGTCGGTACTTTTCCCATGGACTACCACCTTAACGTTGGAGGGCAGTTAGTGTGCCTCAGTGATCCACTGAGCTATGCTGGCGGTAACAACGCTCCTGGCAGGGTCATCCATGCCAAACTGGACAGTTGGTGAGGTGCTAGACAAAGTGTAGTACCCCAATGGGGCTCCCATCTTGGGAGTATGTGGGTCGTAACCACATAGGTCCTTAGCTAAGGCTGATATTACTTCCACTTACTTGCGTCAAGCTTCTGTCCTTTTTTTCTGTAGACCTCCCTGGGTCAACTCTTGTTTCTTCCACCCCAATGGTATTAGGTTTCGAGGCCTGAGGGCGTCTTTAATTTTCTTTTTATATCTCTAATGTCTAAAGGTTTGCTAAGCATCCCAGAGTCGTTCAGACTGCCGGTACCTGATCCGACTCAAAATTCTGAGAAACATCTACTCGAATTTGACGAATGAAACAGACCTTGAAGAATCCGAGCAGCTCTGTCAACAAAGGCTACTCCCATATCAAGAAGACGTGAGTCACGTGAGATCTGCTGAGCGCACGGCGTACAGTGGATGTATGTTATACAGTCAACGGGAGAGGATTAAAGGCGTGATTTCCGGCGCCTTTAAATAACCAGAACACATCGACTAAGGAAGATAACTCCGAAAGAAAATACTACTCCTCCTGGAATGGGGACTGAGCAAATGGCTGGATAATACACACTACTCCTAGTACTCCATGGAGCCTCGGAAAGGGGATGGTCTCAAAAGTCAATGACAAAGCTATGGAAAATGACAGTCGAAAATGGAACAACCAATAAAACAGCACCTGAAATGTCAGAAGAATTTCCCAAAAAGAGATAGAAGTAACAAATATACTGAAAAATGTGAATATCGATGCTGTAACAGTCACAGAAACGAAAATGAAAATGAGAGGTGATAAATTCGTAGGCGATTTCATTTAGTTCTGTAGTGGAGTCGAACAAAACGAAAGAGCAAGTAAAGGTTTGACTTTGCACCTGCATAAGAGATGGGAAAAAGACATCAAGGATTGCACATGTACGAAAGAATACTCACAGTCAGACTGAAGCAGAAGAGGCAACGCCACTATTATAACTGTGTATGCACCAGAAGAAGGAAAGAAATGTTGAGTCCAGAATATTCTATGAAGAGCAATAGATGACTCTGAATGAATAAAGTGATTATCAGGTTATTATGACGGGTGATTTCAGCGTCAGAGTACGAAATATCCCAGTAACGAATATTATGGGACCTCTCGGAGAAGCGGTATGTAGCGAACACTGAAAAATACTAAGATTTTGAAACTTATAAGTATCTAATAATAACGAACCCACTTTCTAAGAATACACTAAATACATAAGTATACTTGGGACAGTAGAGGTCTTAGCTCAATAATTGATTGACTGCGTTTTAGTAAATGACAAACTAGCGAATCAAGTAAGGGATTCAGGAGTTTATAGAGGACACGATATAGGATCAGATCATTTTCTATTAATCTCCAGAATATAGTCTTTTTACGAAATGGAAGAAACGCTTATAAAGCATACTTGCTTAAAGTGGGTAGCATCAAGCGCCTTTACCAAAGCAGATTAAATAAAGAACTAGCAAACTTTCAAACCAAAGATAATATACACTCCTGGAAATGGAAAAAAGAACACATTGACACCGGTGTGTCAGACCCACCATACTTGCTCCGGACACTGCGAGAGGGCTGTACAAGCAATGATCACACGCACGGCACAGCGGACACACCAGGAACCGCGGTGTTGGCCGTCGAATGGCGCTAGCTGCGCAGCATTTGTGCACCGCCGCCGTCAGTGTCAGCCAGTTTGCCGTGGCATACGGAGCTCCATCGCAGTCTTTAACACTGGTAGCATGCCGCTACAGCGTGGACGTGAACCGTATGTGCAGTTGACGGACTTTGAGCGAGGGCGTATAGTGGGCATGCGGGAGGCCGGGTGGACGTACCGCCGAATTGCTCAACACGTGGGGCGTGAGGTCTCCACAGTACATCGATGTTGTGGCCAGTGGTCGGCGGAAGGTGCACGTGCCCGTCGACCTGGGACCGGACCGCAGCGACGCACGGATGCACGCCAAGACCGTAGGATCCTACGCAGTGCCGTAGGGGACCGCACCGCCACTTCCCAGCAAATTAGGGACACTGTTGCTCCTGGGGTATCGGCGAGGACCATTTGCAACCGTCTCCATGAAGCTGGGCTACGGTCCCGCACACCGTTAGGCCGTCTTCCGCTCACGCCCCAACATCGTGCAACCTGCCTCCAGTGGTGTCGCGACAGGCGTGAATGGAGGGACGAATGGAGACGTGTCGTCTTCAGCGATAAGAGTCGCTTCTGCCTTGGTGCCAGTGATGGTCGTATGCGTGTTTGGTGCCGTGCAGGTGAGCGCCACAATCAGGACTGCATACGACCGAGGCACACAGGGCCAACACCCGGCATCATGGTGTGGGGAGCGATCTCCTACACTGGCCGTACAACACTGGTGATCGTCGAGGGGACACTGAATAGTGCATGGTACATCCAAACCGTCATCGAACCCATCGTTCTACCATTCCTAGACCGGCAAGGGAACTTGCTGTTCCAACAGGACAATGCACGTCCGCATGTATCCCGTGCCACCCAACGTGCTCTAGAAGGTGTAAGTCAACTACTGTGGCCAGCAAGATCTCCGGATCTGTCCCCCATTGAGCATATTTGGGACTGGATGAAGCGTCGTCTCACGCGGTCTGCACGTCCAGCACGAACGCTGGTCCAACTGAGGCGCCAGGTGGAAATGGCATGGCAAGCCGTTCCACAGGACTACATCCAGCATCTCTACGATCGTCTCCATGGGAGAATAGCAGCCTGCATTGCTGCGAAAGGTGGATATACACTGTACTAGTGCCGACATTGTGCATGCTCTGTTGCCTGTGTCTATGTGCCTGTGGTTCTGTCAGTGTGATCATGTGATGTATCTGACCCCAGGAATGTGTCAATAAAGTTTCCCCTTCCTGGGACAATGAATTCACGGTGTTCTTATTTCAATTTCCAGGAGTGTAGAAGAATAATGGTAAAATCTAAAGAACGTATTTATAGAGAACCAGGAGAAGCTCTTGGTGATAAGAAAAATAAGGAAACGAAGGCGCCTAAAAATTTGGAATAAGAAAAGCTGTTAAAGAAAAACAGGATGAATGTATAAAATACTTATGGAACCGCACAGCTCAAAACATGCTATCTTACAGAGGGAGAAGAAATATTGCTAAATGCGTAGTAAGAAAAGCACACCAAGAACAAGGGGTTAGATTTATTTCTAACATAGAGAATGTTATTCACGGGAGACAGTAAATCACCTATAAGGTTTTGAAAACATTAAACATAACAGAAAAAGAGATATACAAATAAATAATATTAAAGAACAACAATGGATAAATTATACAAATGATTACACTATGATGACACAGCCTGAGAAACTGAAACAATAGATGGCATGGCGTTAGATGAAGTACAGTCTGATGAAACAAAATCGGTCTTAACATCACTTAAGAACAGAAAAACAACACGAAGAGATGAATTTACTGCTGAATTGCTAACTTATGGACGAATGATGCAACATCTGCGACTGCTGCATCTCTTAAACGAGTGTTGGGAGAGCTAGAGTATTCCCAAAGAATGTAAGATTGCTAGAGTTATGCCAGTTTTTTAAAAAGGAGAAAAAACCTATACAGTAAGTACAGAAGAGTGAGTTTACTACACTCAGCGTACAAGACACATGATAAGATTATAAACACAAAACATAAAAACACAACAGAAGTAATACTGCGTGAGGAACAAATGGATTTTAGGAAGGGACAGTATGAGATAGATGCAGCTTTTATTTCACAACAGATAATATAAAAACGCAGGGGATGTAATAAGGAGACACAAATTGCTTTTATTGACTTTAAAAAAAGTTTTTGACAACGTCAATAGACAGAAACTATGGAAGATAATGCCGAATCGAGCATATCCGAAACATCTATTAATTGCGATAAAAGGTTTGCACCAGAACACGGCTATCACTCTGGATCTCAACGGAAAAATGACTAACGAAGTACCAAATTACAAAGGTGTACGACAAGGCTGCTGTATCTGCCCAACTTTGTTTAACATTTACATTCATGAAATAATTCACGTATGGAAAACAAAATTTCAAGAAGGTGTATTACCTAGCCAGTGTGACTCTTTTAAATAACTTACTATACGCTGACGATGCAGTGATCGTAGCAGATAAAGAAAAGTACCTTCACAAAGAAAGCAAGTTCGAAATTTGACACGGATATGTCAACAGAAAAAGGTAAGGCCGTGTCCTTCATGAGGAAAGAACATATTAGAATAGAAATAGTGGTGTACCAAAAGATTTTATAGCAAGTAAACCACTTCATTTACCTAGGATGTGAGGTTACATATGGCAACAGCAAAGATTTATTAAGTAAGCTTAGTATATTTAGCTGAATATGTGGAACAATTAACAGAAATCTTAAAAACAAAACTAGGAAAGATACTCAGTTGCAACCACCACACTGGACTCAGGATTAGCAAAAAGTAAGAAGGCAGAATCAGGCACAAGAAATGAAACTCCTGAGACGAATTGAAGGTTGCTCAGTGGCACACAGACTAAGGAATCAGGGTTTTAGAGAAGAATTTAAAATTTTACTCCAAATAATAAAATTCTAGAGTATACGAGAATGTGAAACGAACACTTAGAATGAATGGACAGTGAAAGGCTCCCTTAAAGGTTAGAAATTGTAAGTTTCAAAGAAGAAGAGAGAGAGAGAGAGAGAGAGAGAGGAAGACCCCAGAAAGCATAGGTACCATAACAGGCGATTTCGCCAAACATCTGAAGAGAAGACAAAGAACAAGAAAATTGATGCTTCTCCAGATATAGAATACAGCCGTTGCGTTTGTCAGTTATTAGTATTATCCA
The DNA here is from genome assembly GCF_021461395.2 of Schistocerca americana. Lineage (NCBI taxonomy): Eukaryota > Metazoa > Arthropoda > Insecta > Orthoptera > Acrididae > Schistocerca > Schistocerca americana. The sequence continues at coordinate 481,940,514 of NC_060124.1, read as the reverse complement.
CATAAACACATTCATATTTATCATAAAATTACAGTTATATTTGTGTTCTAATAGCATTGGTACTTGCATTCATCTAAAGTCAAAAACTAGATGCAAGAGACACTCAACAGCCCCAGGTACCTAATTAACAAATGTTAAGCACACCCTTAATAACATGTATGCTGTATGATGCTGTATACAGTGTGGTGAGGAACAGTCTGAAAGGCTTGCAAGGATGTTGTAGGGTAGGTTGTGCTGAGAAACAATTGCTAAGAAAAAAATTCGACACGTTGCGCCGCTACCGAGTTACTTAGTATTGAAGTTAGTCAATCAGGCCGCCGAGATCGCGAATTCAAGCGGGCCGGCCGGTGTGGCCGAGCGGTTCTAGGCACTACAGTCTGGAACCACGCGACCGCTACGGTCGCCTCGGGCATGGATGTGTGTGATGTCCTTAGGTTAGTTAGGTTTAAGTAATTCTGAGTTCTAGGGGACTGATGACCTGAGAAGTTAAGTCCCATAGTACTCAGAGCATTTGAACCATTTGAATTCAAGCGGCCTGCCAGGTGCAGCTATAGTCAGTTCTTCTCATAGCTCACGAGACTGTCCAGGCTTTGGCTCGGGTTCGAACCTCACTATCGCCCCACTTCAAATTTGTGCATCGCTCTCTTGTTAGGTTTTAGATAACGAATCTAAAAACGCGTTTGGCGACACCGTCTCTGGCGCGCCGCCTGAACTTTCACGTGCAGCAGCCTTGTTAGGTAATTTCAGTGCTAATTAATTCGGAAACTGTGCAACGTATCGAAATTTTTCTTAATAAGCATTTCTCAGCACCACCTACCTTGCAACACCCTTACTACCTTTTCAGACTGTTTCTGGCCACTCTGTATAGTTTATGCCATGCGGTGATCGGTGGCTGCCAGCTCCAAGAACGATGCATTTTCGAGTGCAACTGCCTCAAGCAGCGCTAGTGACGTACGTGCAATGCTCTACGTAAATACTGCTAAACTTAGACGTGGACAGACCACATGTGTTTGTTTATTGTTTTTTGTAATATAAACAGTTCGCGAACAAGTGTCCCTGGCACAATGCTCATTCAGACCTGCGTACCACCTTAAATGCTCATTTCCGACAGTTACTCCCTGTCGTAGAGAATTCCGTTTCGGACTTTCTCGCTCTACCATCTGCATAATTTTCGACCTCCTGTCTTGCCCTCCATCTCTAATTGTGTCCCTGAAGGCACGTTATACCCAATCCTTCTACGACTTATCTCCTTTCGTTCGCAGTTCGCCATCTCGACACCTGTGTCGCAGCCAGAATTGCTGTGCTGGTATCTGTTAGCCGGAGTATCACTCCAGCCTAAACTCCAACACATTTTAAAAAGCTGCCGCCTGTCGTTGTTGTACGAGGGGCGTTTGAGAAGTCCGTGCAAAGTCTGAGAGATGGCACCACACAAAATTTCAGCCATATCGGTCTATTTCTTTGTGTTTGGCATTCGTGTGAATAAAGGAAGTCGAGTGATTGTCAAAAAATGGACGAAAAAGAATTTCGTGTGGTGACTAAATAGAAGCTTGACAAACAGTACGGTGACTCTGCACCTTCGATTAGAACAGTTTATAAGTGGTTTGAAAACTTTCGGAGTGGCCATATGGGCACAAGTGATGCTGAACGTCCTGGACGCCCTGTGGAGGTCCATCATCAGTTATCTGCTATATTAACAGGTCCTTTGCCTCTCCATTTTCTGCGATCCATTGCTTCCTCCATAAGGCTGCTGTATGTTGTACCGTCCATCACGTCATCCAGTATCTGGAATCTCTTCCTTCCTCGCTTCCTTTTCCCTTCTACATAACCTTCTAAAACTGTTTTTATCAGTACGTCATTCTTTCTTAATATATGCCCTATCCAATTTCTTTTTCTTCTCTTTATTACATCTAGTAACTGTCTTTTCTCTCCCACTCTTCTCAGTACCCCTTCATTTTTTACTCTGGCCATCCAACTTATTCTTTCCATCCTCCGCCGTGTCCAGATCTCAAAAGTCTCCAGCCTTTCTCTGTCTTTTTTCCTCATAGTCCATGTTTCAGCGCCATATAGAAGAACACTCCATACAAGGCATTTTATGAGTCTCTTCCTGAGTTCTCTGTCCAGACCGCTGCAGAAAATTCTCCTTTTCTTATAAAACGCCTCTTTTGCCATTGCTATCCTTGTTTTAATTTCTGTGGTACACTTCCAGTCGGTGTCTAACCTACGACTCCAGAAATCATTGATAAAATCCATGATATGGTGACGGATGACAGAAGAGTTAAGGTGCGTGAGATTGCTAGTGCTGTGGGCATCTCGAATGAAAGGGTACATAATATTTTGCATAAACATTTCGACATGAGAAAGCTATCCGGAAGATGAGTTCCACGATAGCTCACGCTTGACCAAAAATGGAATCGTGTGAAGTGTTGCAAGGATGATTTGCAGCTGTTCAGGAAAAATCCGCAGTACTTTAAGCGTCGTTGCGACACTGTGGATGAAACATAGACACATTACTATACTGCTGAGACCAAAGAACAATCTAAAGAATGGGTTACCAAGGGAGAATGTGCACCAAAAGAGGCGAAGACCATTCCTCCGGCCGGAAAGGTGTTGGCGACTGTCTTTTAGGATTCGCAAGGGATAATCCCCATCAATTTTCTGGTAAAGGGTAAAACTATTACAGGTGCGTATTATCCATCGTTATTAGACCGTTTGAAAACCGAGGTGCAAGAAAAACGCCGACGATTGGACCGCAAATAAGTCCATCACAGCAATGCACCAGCACACACCTCAGCAGTTGTGGTCGTGAAATTAATGGAAATAGGATTTCAACTCGTTTCATATCGCCCCTATTCTCCAGACTTGGCTCCCTCGGACTACTGTTTGTTCCCCAATTTGAAGAAATGGCTGGCGGGACAAAGATTTTATTCAAACGAGGAGGTGATTGCAGCAACTAATAGCTATTTCGCAGACTTGGACAATTCCTATTGTTCGGAAGGGATGAACAAATTAGAACAGCGTTGGATGAAGTGTATAAGTCTGACAGGAGACTATGTCGAAAAATAAAAAAGGTTTAACCAAAACAAGTAAGTAGTCTTCCAGTCCATATGTGACATAACAGCAAACCAGTGCTTAACAGTATTGGTTAAAAACAGTCTTGGTTGCAATTTTAGTTTGTCTTTTTTTTTTTTTTTTTTTTTTTTTTCAACGACGCGTTTCGCCTTATTTAGGCACCTTCAGGTTATCTTTTCTAGATGGACGCGAGAGGCACCAAGATCTGCATAACACGTTCCCGTTCACAGGAGCGAGTAACTGTCTGATGTTACTGATACTCGCTCCTGTGAACGGGAACGCGTTATGCAGATCTTGGTGCCTCTCGCGTCCATCTAGAAAAGATAACCTGAAGATGCCTAAATAAGGCGAAACGCGTCGTTGAAAAATAAAAAAACTAAAATTGCAACCAAGACTGTTTTTAACCAATACAAGTAAGTAGTTTTTATTTTTGCACAGACTTTTCAAAAGTCCCTCGTAAAACCATCACTCGAGATGCAGGATGTGTCTCCAGGCAGCAAAGTGACGGAGGAGCGGGTTGAAGTGGCGATAAACAGGCACCGAGTGTGTATGTGTGTGCGTGTGTGTGTGTGTGTGTGTGTGTGTGTGTGTGTGTGTGCGTCTATCTGGAGGCGGTTGTGGGGAAGAAGTTTAGCCGAGAAGGAGGCAGGAAGGAAGGAACTTGGGCGCAGCAGGTGGACCGCGCAATATGTGCGAGACGCGGCGCTCCGTCTCAATTCCCTGCAAGTTGGCCGCCATCTGCGGCATTGTGGCTGCCAAGTTTACGGCGCACCCCCCCCCCCTTCCCTCCCCCCCAAACCCCACGCGCTAAAGACAGTAAGATCCGCTCCAGGTGCCGCCGCCCCCACCCCTGTCGCTCCTTTGCTGCGAAGTCCCCGTGCCTCATGCACTGCTGGCAGTCCCATTCTCCTATACGACCGCATACATGTAGAAGTACAGACCGTCCATGAATTATCTTAACGGTTAGAGATTTTTTAACAACTTTAAGACCATACTACACTACTGGCCATTAAAATTGCTACACCACGAAGATGACGTGCTACAGACGCGAAAAATTTAACCGACAGGAAGAAGATGCTGTGATATGCAAATGATTAGCTTTTCAGAGCATTCACACAGGGTTGGCGCCGGTGGCGACACCTACAACGTGCTGACACGAGGGAAGTTTCCAACCGATTTCTCATACATAAACAGCAGTTGGCCGGCGTTGCCTGGTGAAACGTTGTTCTGATACCTCGTGTAAGGAGGAGAAATGCATACCATCACGTTTCCGACGTTGACAAAGGTCGGATTGTAGCGTATCGCGATTGCGGTTTTTTAGTATCGCGACATTGCTGCTCGCGTTTGTCGACGTCCAATGACTGTTAGCAGAATATGGAATCGGTGGGTTCAGGAGGGTAATACCGAACGCCGTGCTGGATTCCAACGGCCTCGCATCACTAGCAGTAGAGATGACAGGCATCTTGTCCTCATGGCTGTAACGGGTCGTGCAGCCACGTCTCGATCCCTGTGTCAGCAGATGGGGACGTTCGCAAGACAACGAGCATCTGCACGAACAGTTCGACGACGTTTGCAGCAGCATGGACTATCAGCTCGGAGACCGTGGCTGCGGTTACCCTTGACGCAGACAGGAGCGCCTGCGATGGTGTACTCAACGACGAACCTGGGTGCACGAATGTCAAAACGTCATTTTTTCGGATGAATCCAGCTTCTGTTTACAGTAGCATGATGGTCGCATCCGTCTTTGGCGACATCGCGGTGAGCGCACATTGTAAGCGTGTATTCGTCACCGCCATACTGGCGTATCACCCGGCCTGATGCTATGGGGTGCCACTGGTCACCTCCTGTTCACATTGACGTCACCATGAACAGTGGACGTTACATTTCAGATGTGTTACGTCCCGTGGCTTTACCCTTCATTCGACCCCAGGATAATGCACTACCGCATGTTGCAGGTCCTGTACGGGCCTTTCTGGATACATAAAATGTTCGAATGCTGCCCTGGCCACCACATTCTCCAGATCTCTCACGAATTGAAAACGGCCGGTCAACGGTGGCCAAGCAACTGGCTCGTCACAGTACGCCAGTCACTACTCTTGATGAACTGTGGTATATTGTTGAAGCTGCATGGGCAGCTGTAAGTGTACACGCCATCCAAGCTATGTTTGACCCAATGCCCAGGCGTATCAAGGCCGTTATTATGGTCAGAGGTGGTTGTTCTGGGTACTGTTTTCTCAAGATCTATGCACCCAAACTACGTGAAAATGTAATCAGTTGTCTGTGCTAGTATAATAAGTTTGTCCTACTAATACCCGTTTATACTCGTTTATCATCTGCATTTCTTCCTGGTGTAGCAATTTTAATGGCCAATATTGTAGATAACAGCAGCTCGTTTTCGGCATGAGTCAAGATAGCTCGTTGTTTCCTCATCCATGCACGTTAGTGTTATCAGTCTGTGCGCTCCTAGCGGGACGTACAACGCTCAATTCGTATTCAGTTTCCAACACTTTATCTACATCTGTACTCCGCAAGCTACCTTGCGGTATGTAGAGGAGGCTACTTGTCTACCAGTGTCACCTCTCTCATGTCCGCCCCCGGTAGCTGAGTGGTCAGCGCGACAGACTGTCAATCCAAAGCGCCCGGGTTCGATTCCCGGCTGGGTCGGAGATTTTCTCTGCTCAGGGACTGGGTGTTATGTTGTCCTAATCATCATCTTTTCATCCCCATCGACGCGCAAGTCGCCGAAGTGGCGACGGTCTATCCTCGTCAAACGACATTTCATTTTTTACCTCCCCCTTTTCGATTCCAGTCGCTAACAGTTCGCGGGCTGAAGATTACCGTTAGGTCTCCGTGTGGGCTCCAATCCTAATCTCTCTAATCCTATCTTCATGGATTTTTCGCGAAATATCCATAAGAGGAAGCTATGTACTGGTTAAGTCTTGAACACTGCTCGTCGGTATGGGATGCGTACCAGATAGTATTAGTACAGCAAATAGAGAAAATTCAAAGAACAGCAACGCTTTTCGTTACAGGTTGATTTGGTAAGCGGGAAAGCGTTACAGAGATGACAACCGACTCCTGTGGCAGACGATGGGAGAGACGCTCCCTGCATCACCGTGTAGTTTACTGTTAAAGTTTCGCATTTCTTTCGTTGCGACTTCTCTGTATACAACAGCATCACACGCGAGTAGCCTCGTCGAACTTTCATTGTTGTCTGTTATGTCATTTATATATATTATTAAAAGTAATGGACACACCCGATGTCACTTTTACGTCTAAAGACTTCTCGCCATTGAGAATGAGTGATGTACTGTGTTCTATTTGCTAGAATCTCTTCAGTTCGCTCACACATTTGGTCTGATATTCCATACATTCGTATTTTGTTCATTATGCGATAGTGGGGAACTGTATTAGAAACCTTACGGAAGTCAATGAACAGCTTCTACCGTGGCGCCGGTATCTAACACCTCCTGGGTGTCGAGAACGAACAAAGCCAGCTGGCTTTTACGCGAATGTTGTTTTCAAAAAATGGTTCAAATGGCCCTGAGCACTATGGAACTTACCATCTGAGGTCATCAGTCCCCTAGAACTTAGAACTACTAAAACCTAACCAGCCTAAGGACATCACACACATCGATGCCCGAGGCAGGATTTGAACCTGCGACCGCACAGCAGTGCGGTTCCGGACTGAAGGGCCTAGAACCGCTTGGCCACGGCGGCCGGCCATTGTTCTTTTTCGGTCTCCGGAAATGTCATACTATGCGACCATAGAACATATCTCTACAACTGACCATCTTCACAGATAAAGGCCTAACGTTTGGTGCGCCTTCTTGACTCCCCTTCTTCGGAACGGGATTGACCAGTGCTTTTTTCTAATAATTATGAACACTTCGCTCCTCCATAGACCTTCGGTACACTGCAGCAAGAACAGGCGCTAGTTCTTCCGCATACCCTATGTAGAATCCAATTCTTATTTCGTCATGTCCAATTGCCTTCCCTCTGTTGAGTTATACCACTTGGCTTTCACTCATTTTACGCTCCAGGGAAATCCACGGCGACATTTTCAAACGCTTCTTAAAAGACATCATAGTCGCTGTTGACTATATAAAATATTTATTATTTCGATTTCAATTTCGGCCTGATGGCCATTTTGAAGTAACACTGCAAAAGTTACATTCTGTCAGAATATAAGACTATCTGACAGAGTGTAACATTTGCAGTGTTACTTGAAAATGACCATCAGGTCGAAATAATAAATAATAAATATTTTATACAGTCAACGACGACTATGATGTCTTATAGGAAATATTATATGACTGTGAATCCCAACCATGAGAAGTTAAATTTCAAATGCATTGTGAATGAGTGTCAAGTCCTATAAGTTTGTGACGTTGGTTCAGTTGACTTGATCGTTTCTAAAATCGCGTTGGCGGAAGTATTGTAGTGTGACATCACTCTGTCGCGGTGGCTACCGAATCGGACCATCTCGTGCAATCCACCTATCCCAAAACGTTTCTTCCATAGACCGAATGACGTTTGTGGGTCGGTGAAGTGGTTCGCTGTTCTGACTGGAATATGATGCCAGGTTGTGACACAGCAAAGGTAGACTCGCTAAAAAAGATTGCATCAGTGATGCAATTGTGCTGATGTGGGTCTGTCTCTTTCCTTTGCTCGTGTAGTATTAGGATACGCTGACCCCATATACGAACGTTATGACGGTGCGGTTGCCAGATACTGAAACCTCCCCTTAGAAAAATTTATAAATGATTGTGCTGATAAACCCCTTGCGTTATTTGATTGTCAAACAGCTGAGCAAAACTGAACGTAATCGGACAATTCTCTCAAACTACAAGAAAAGTGAGGTATCCTCGGCTAAGTGTCGCCATATGAAACGTCCCTTTAGAAAAATTATAAATGACTCTGCTTAAACTGACACACATTATTTTTAGCGCAACGCAATCTGACTTTCAAAAATCCCTACAAAAGAATGGTCCTGACTAAAAATAACCTATACTTTTCATGAATCACTTACCTCACAAAAATCTTCATTACTCAAACTACTGCAATACAGCGTGCGCCAATACTGCCAGCTAAATAAAAGATTCAAACTACTGAAGGCACTAACCACTGATAGGCATAGTTAGCAAATGACAGATTTTGATAGACAACAAACAATGTATTTACCTTAATAGTGTTGAAAAATCATAATATATATATCAGTTCATGACATCCAGTCTTACAAATTTACTGTCTCTGATGGACACACGTCCAGATCATCCGCTCTCAAAACTCCGCCATCTCTCTCCCCACATCGACCACTGCTGGCGGCTCACCTCCAACTGCGCAACGCTACGCGCTGTTCACATCAAACTGCACAACACTACAATAGCAAATATTGCAACAATGCGGACCAGCCTCAGACTGTAAACAGCACAGTCAGTGATTTTCATACAGAGCGCTACGTGGCGTTACCAATATAAAAATCTAAACAGCCTACTTACAATGCAAGACAAGTTGTCTCATCCGAAAAAGAAATATTTTCGGAAACGACATTTTTGTGTCATCTGTGTAGCATATCCACTTCAAACTGTTCGTACTGAGATCTCTTTGTCATCTTCACAGCCTGAAACGTTGCAGCTTATAGACACACACCTTGGTGACAAAAGTAATGAGACAGCGATATGCGAATATACAGATGGCGGTAGCATCGCGTACGCAACCTATAAAAGGGCAGTGCATTGGTGGAATTATCATTTCTACTCAGGTCTTTCGTGCGAAAATGTTTCTCGTGTTATTATGAGCACACGACGGGAATGGTACACTCATGTTCAGAGAAAAAAGAATACCTTACACGACTAGAGAGAAGAAGTTCATATTCACAGGACATGTACATTAATATGTTCTGCAGAAATGATTAGCATTTGAACCATGTCAGCCCGATGAAGCGGCGCAAGACTACCTACCACAAAAAATGTGCCTGCAGCTCTCATTGTCGCTATAAACCGAAGCTTCGGATCAATCTGACTTGAGTAGACGTGCAGGATACCTCGCAGTGAGTTTGAAAGAGGAAGCATTATTCGCATGAGCGAATGTGATTATTCATCTGGGAAACTGCTACTCGTGTGTGATGACGTGTCTAGAGTGTGCATCGGGTGTGCAGAATGATTCTCGGAAGGCCGTAGAACACGACGACCGAAGAGATGGCTCACGTCGCACCAACCAGACCCCCCACCCCCGAGGAGATCGACACCTCATTCGAATGGTACTGCAGAACAGATCTGCTTCCTTCTCACCTGTAGCGTGAAAGTGGAACAGTGGAACATATCGTACAGTATAAGGGGTGACAGCCCATCGCCGTTTATTACGGCGTGGTTTACATGCGCGGGGACAGGAATGGTATCAGAGTTTTCGGACGAATTCAGGTTCCGTTTGTTTGAAAATGATGGCCACATTTTGGTTCGCCGCAGGCAGGGCAGTGGGGGTAGGGGGGGAGGGGGGCGTCATCACAGTGGCTGCATTTGCACAAGACGTACAGGGTCAACTCAAGACCTCAAGGTGCGCGGTGCTGTTGGGTACAACCGCCAAGTCACAGTTGGTGCGTGTCCGGGGCAGTGTAACCAGTGAGACCTATGTGTGAATGACGTCCTCTGACCTGTACTCATTCCCTTTCTGCACAATGCCCCAGACGCCATTTTTCAGCAAGACAATGCACGACCACATGTTGCTGCATGAACACGTGCCTTCTTGGTATCACAGGATGTCAATCTCTAGCCCTCGCCCGCCATATCACTAGACTTACCGCCAATCTAAAATGTACGGAATGTGGTAAAAAGACAGGTGCACTGTGACCCAGTGCCAGTCACCACAGATGAACTTCGGAACAATGTGAATGCTCCACGGATGGCTATCCTACAGGACGCCATTTGCGCCTTATACACGTCGATACCATCAAGAATGAAACAAATTATCAGGGCCCATGACGGACCCTATGCCAATTGGGCAACAGGACACATGCAGAACCGAGGTGACTGAAAGGCTAATCACTTCTGCAGAACTTGCTAATGTACATGCCCTGTGAATATGAATGTCCTGTCTCTAGTCGTTCAAGATATTCTGCTTTTCTTTTTATGAACGTGATTGTAGTTGGAGCTAGATGCACTGGACATTTCATATCAGAAATCGTTAGGGAATTCAGTATTCCGAGGTCCAGTGCCAAAAGCGTGACGAGAATACCAAATCTGAGACATTACCCCTCACCACGGACAACTGAACGACTGAGAGAAGCGTTTGCATAGAGTTGTCAGTGCTACCACACAAGCACTACTGCGTGAAATAATCGCAGAAATAAATGTGGGGCATAGACGAACGTATCCCGTAGGATAGTGAGGAGAAATTTCGCATAAATGGATATGACAAAAGGCGATTGACGTGAGTACATTTGCTAACAGCACGACATCGCCTGTAACTCCTCTTCTGGGCTCGTGACCATATAGGATGGAACCTAGATGACCGGAAGACCGTCGTGGCCTGTTCGGATGAGTCCCGATTTCAATTGGTAAAAGTGACAGTAGGTTTCGAGCCTGGCGCAGGCACCACGAAGCCATAGACCAAAGTTGCCAACAAGACACTGCAAGCTGGTGGTGGCTCCATAACGGTGTCGGCTGTCTTTACAGGGAATGGACTGGGTCCTCTAGTCAAACTGAGCCGATCATTGACTGGAAATGGTTCTGTTCAGCTACTTGGAGAACATTTTCAGCCATTCTTGGATTTTGTGTTCCCAAACAACGATCGAATTTTTGTGGATCATAGAGCCATATTTCACCAGATCACAATTTTTTCGCGATTGGTTTGAAGAATATTCTGGACAATTCGAGCTAATTATTTCGTCACCCACCGAACATTTATGGGACGTAATAGAGGATTCATTTCGTGCACAAAATCATGCACCGGCAACACTTTCGCTGTTATGGACGGTTATAATGGCAACATGTCTCAATATTTCCAACGACCTGTAGAGTCCACTCCACGTCGACATGCTGCAGTACGCCGGACAAAAGGTGGTATGCCGTGACTTTTGTCACCTCAGTGTAAAGGCGTAATCTCTTACGCAAGACTTTGTGCACTGCTGATCGTAACATTTCCAACTCTCTGGCCGCTGTATGCAATGATTGAAGCGGACTCCTCACAAACTCCTGGCGTACCTTGTCCACGTTGGCGTCTGAAACAGATGGGGTAACTTCCCATCCATTCCTTCAAGTCTCGTAGCATCTACCTATCGGAAATGCGTCTGTGACCCAGACTAGATATAGTGCTCTCTCCTTTAGCGTCCCCAAAAATTTGATACATGGTGCACTACTGTTGGTAGTAATAAACTCCGTACAACCAAGGAATCTACTGCAGTTTGGCGCTCTTCTTTCCACTCGTCTAGGAAGGAGTCCATTGTTCTATGCCGTCTACGCATTGGTCGTACAAGGCTCATCCATTGTTTTCTACAACTTAATGAACCACCCCCACAATGTGGTTGTGGACCAGACTGACGGCATCCCACATATTGGTGGAATGTCCCCTTCTTTTGGCCCTTCGTGCTAGGTATAGTCTTCCCGATTCCTTAAATTTAATATTAGCAGACGATTCACGGATGGTGTAACTAGTCTCAGTTTCCTCTGTGAAAGTGGTTTTTATTTCCAGATATAAGGTTTTACGTTACTTTTGGAGCAGGGGCAGGGTGGTTGTGGATGGGACCTCTCTTCATGTCTCTCGGTCTGGGACCCCATGACCACTCCCCCGTGGAAAGGCCGCCCCTTTTTTTCCAGTTTTTACATTTGGTCTCACCGTTTACGCCTTTTGCTGGGTGTGTTTTAACTTCATTATTTTATAATTTGACTCTCCTGACTGGTTCCGTCCACTTTTAGCGGGCCGTATTTCTTCTGTGAGTAACTTCGGAATCGCGGGACTGATGATCTCGCCGTTTGGTTGCCTAATGCTCCGTCTGAGACACACAACAACCTCAACAATTTCTGGTTTTTTCAACTTATGCAGATCGCATCTATCCTCAATTTCCTACCTTTTTGCAATTTCTTCAGTTTTAATCTACAGTTCATAACCAATAAATTGTGGCCAGAGTCCATATCTCTCACTAGAAATGTCTTACAAGTTAAAATTTGGTTTCTAAATCTCTGTGTTACTATTAAATAATCATTCTGAAACCATCCGGTGTCTCCAGGATCTCTTCCACATGTATAATCTTGTTTCATGATTCTTAAATCGTATTAACCACAATTAAATGCACTATGCACCAAAGGGTAGGATCATTTATCATGGGGGTACGACGTACAGAATAGACTTCGCAGTCTTGACAGTTCGCAGTGCGGTTGATTTATGACCTCATTTTCGCTTGCAAATTTCTTCACAGATTTTTTCGGTGATCCAGTAAAGTTTCGCACCACTGGACGGTTTCTGTTATCTTTCTTCCAGATAATGACTTACCCAGATCAAAGATATCGTTGACTCTAAATTCAGTCCAATTAGTGGCAATAGTTCGACATTTTGGTGAATCTGTTCCAAACTCTCTTCACCACTCTCACATATTTCCGTGCTTTCAAGACTGGTTAACTGCAACTCTATGTATCTAGAGGGAAAGCTTAATTCCAGCCATTCTTTGTGCACTGCATGCACCTCGCACATTAAACTGAGTATAGTTTTAGAACTTATTACAACACGTATTTAATTATTTATATTTTGCTGACATGAGAGATCCTTTGTCTTCGTTGATAAACTGTGAGTAATGGGAAACAAGCAGCCCTTTTGTTAAAACTAGTCCTTTGCGGGTCCTCACCCGAGGCTTCTTTGTCTCGCTGTCACAGGAGTAATTACGGCTTGGTTTGCAGAGGCGGACACCGTTATCCAAGTGCCATATGCGTCTGCAGCAAGACGAATAAACAGCAGACGGTGCCAATTAAGGCGGAGGAAACGCAGCGAAACGTAATTAAAGGCGCAGGTGCTCCAGGCAAAAAAGCGCCGCTCCTGAGAACAATTATTTTTATTTTCTGCGCGGCGCGGGTTCTGAAACGAAATTATCCTCAAACCGAAAAGTTTTAAGAGGCGGGCACCTGTGTTCATCAAGAAGAGACACAGCCTTCAGTTCTTCACGTTTTCATTTTATTCACGCGGATATCACGTTTTATTTTGACAAAATATGTAAGCCACAGCTATGGTTAAAGCTTCGCTGAACCCACGAAAATCTCCCTGAGGTGCACTCGTCAACAAAGACTTACGAAGTACGGTGCCCATCAACAATGTCCATTACGGTTGTTATCTGGAATTTAACGTAATGTGAATAAGAGACGTACGTAAATAAAGGGACTGATAGGCTACTTGTATACACTGGCCGTCCATAATTAAAGGTCCAGTTTTAAAATACTGTAGAAAGAGAAGCACTGCTCAGAATGGCGTCAAATTTGAACAGCAATTTATTGACACATGGGGAAACGTCACGGAACAGAAAAAGAATTTAACGAAAACTTTACCAATAAATGGGGTTGTAAGCGTCAGTCGGATAGAGATTACGAATGAATCTCAATACGACGGCTATGGTTTGAACTGGACATTACACCATTCGTGCTGTTCAATGTGCGTCATTGCACAAATTCAGCAGTCAACTGTTAGTTAGGTCGCATCGTATCAGGATGGGAAAAGTCAGTTTTTAATTGTCCTCAGGCCAAAAGGTGCACAAAAAGCAAAATAACATGGTTTTTAATTGTTCTGGCACGAAAAACCACATAAAAAGAAAAATGACATCGGTTTTTAATTGTAGTGAAGTTAGGGCAAGGCACGTTCAAATATGCTTTCCACCATTTTCTGGTTCAAGCTGAAATCGAGAAACAGTGTTCTGCAACAGATCGAAGTATCTCAGGAGTCATGTTGAGAATGCGTTGCACAGTATATGCCTTCAATTCAGCTACGTTCGTAATTGGAGAACTGAGCCATGACCTCTTTCAGACAACCCTACAGCCAGAAGCCTCACGGATTAATATTAGGTAATCTGGACGGTCAGGCTGAAGCGAGTGGCGGCTGATAACTGTAGCATTTTCGAAATGCCTCTGCAGCAGCCTTTTCACAGGCTGTTAAATGTGCGGATGAAGGCCATCTTGCATAAGAATACGCAGACATCCAAGGTGTTTAAGGGCTGAAATAACGTTGGTGTGCGAAAGACACTGATTTTAGCACTGATGGTATAGATAACATGACCACAGGACTCGTCTAAAAAATTACGGCCCTACGGTAAACGATGCCGTCAACCCGCACCCTACAGTCACCTTTGCACAATGAAGTTGTTATATCCAGGACACAACATTGCGGTTTATTGGCTGGCTCTGAGCACTATGCGACTTCTGAGGTCATCAGTCGCCTTGAACTTAGAACTAATTAAACCTAACTAACCTAAGGACATCACACACATCCATGCTCGAGGTAGGATTATAACCTGCAACCGTAGCGGTCGCTCGGTTCCAGACTGTAGCGCCTAGAACCGCAAGGCCACTCTGGCCGGCTGCGGTTTATTGACACAAAACTAATACAAATAGTTCTGTTACCCAGCGCAAAGACGTGGGCGAACACTTACAACACTAATGCCCGCTACTGTTATACTAAAGTGCGCGTCATTTATGTTGGCGGCCGAGTTTAGGTTCGTTCTGCGCATCTGACGTCAAAAAACACAGTCAGCCAATGAACAGAGAACGACGTTGCCAGATCTCGACTGCAGAGCAGAGCACGGACGAGTGTCTCCAGTTTTAGAAACGTTCAGTCATAAACAAAGTAATAGAACAAAAGCAATGCTTGATCGCAGACTTTGTTTTTTGAAAGTTTGGAAAAACCATTCTTTATACCAATTGCTTCATTTTCTATTAATTAATTAAACCAAACAAGCAATAAGACTCTTAATTCAGGCGATAGCAAGGAAAGGTGTTTGTATCAATTTCACGAACCGCTTTTTCGCAATAAAGGACAGCGGTAATTGTTTATTTCCTATTGTACTTCGACGAAGTGCGAGTAATTCATAGGCATACCAACAGTGTTTGTCAGAATTTTGCGTGACCTGTTAGACTCCTTATGTAGAGACATTGCACGACGAGCTGCGCTATTTTAAAACAATATCGAAGTGTCTAACTTCATGAATTTTATTCGTTTGAATGCAATTTCTTGAAATTTCTAGTGCTTTGTCTCTTCATTAACCCTTTCGCTGCTGCAGTCACGTGCTCCCCGCATTCCGCGCTGTGCGCGATTTTGTCATCACTGCACTGCTCGCCTGTGCAGACACATGGTGTTCCCACTGCTTTGACACACGTATCATTCGATTTGACAAAAACTATTTGGCCCAAAAATTAGATTTTTACTCATCTTCTTGACTGATACCTTCCCCCCCCCCCCCCCCCATAAATGACTTAATTTTGTTTCGATGTTCAACCCAGTTATTGTGCAGCATTAAATGTAGTAAACCATTGCACGAAATTTTGAAGAGTTTGCAGAGGTAAAAGTCCATAGGGTATACTTTCCGTATGGTCGATTTTAGTTGCCACAATGTTGAGAATGAAATGTGGACAAGGTACCTAAATTTCATATAAAATTTACTGTATAACAATATCTCATTTAATTTAAGTACCACATAGGTGTCGTATGTAATATTGAGAAATATTCCGTCTTTCGCGACTGTAATAAAAGTTTTATTTACACCGGGCGCGTTTGGCTTTATTTTAAAGCACTTCAGTCAGTCAAAGGAAGTGGGGGGAAGGTATCAGTCAAGAAGACGTGTAAAAATCTAATTTTTGGGCCAAATAGTTTTTGTGGAATCGAATGATAAGTGTGTCAAAGCAGTCGGAAACACCATGTGTCAGCACAGGCGAGCAGTGCAGTGACAAAATCGCGCACAGTGCGGAATGCGGGGAGCACGTCTGTGTAGCAGCGAAGGGTTAATGCGGCCGTGGTGGCTTTACTTCATAAACTGCGCGCTCCCCCTTAAACGTAAGCTTGCGAACTATACTATACTATGGCGCTGTTTCTCTTGGCGCGTGCGTCGTGTGCAACTGGCAACGCAGCAATCTCCCGCGTCTGGGCGGGCATGCGCGAGCCGCCAAGATAAAAGGATTCAACTATATAATCTTAAAGCTTGCGGCAGTTCGTATAGTAAAATTATTTTTATTCAAGCAATTATAGTATAAAGAAGAAGAGCAGTGTTACACTCTGAGAGGAATTTTGTTATGTTGACCGTGTTGTACCTCACGGAGGTGGCTTATCCGAAGTGAAAGTCAAAATTACGTAAATATTTAAACAGTAACAAACAATATTTTACCTGTCTACACTGTTCAAAGAATAAAGAAAAGTGTCGCCAGCCTAATTAGGTAAGAGAATGATTGACATTCTTGTTCAAGAATATAGGTATGAGTAACTATAACGGACAAACACAACGTGTACTTTGCCATCTGCGAGTGCAGTGAACTCTGGCACCTGAATACAGTATGTTCACGTTAAGGTTGGAACTACCAGATAAGAACAAACTATTTGCATAAATATAACAGATAACAAAACACACTATTACCTTGAGGACTTAGTCAAACTGAATGGTCTCAATAACGTTACTATTAATATTCACTATAGAATCGTAAATTGGACATAGGTTTAATATTACTTTTCATACAAATTCCTATCTGGCATGAAATATGGATATGGTCCACAGCAAATTTAGTTACTATGCATAGATTAAGTCTATCACTACTAAACACCTTTCTGCTTAGAATGAAAATTAAATGGAATTCACCAACAGATTACTTCTCACTGTCTTTTGAATAAAGAAATTATTGTTTTCATAGTTAGTGGTCTTTTTATTAATCGTTATCTAGCATGAGCACAATAGACAAACTGTTGATCCTGTTACACCATTAATATGCACTTTTAATACATAAGGGGAGGCCAATATTGTACAGAATTTCACTTGAATAGCAAGAGCAATTGAAACTTGCTATAATTAAGTAACTTTGTGCATTTGAACTACTTTCAATGGAGGGGGCGCTTAATCTTGACCACTGTAGCAGAGCATACTAAACATACTTTCAGTACACTAAAGAAACAAGCCCCTAACAAGTATGAACATGTAACCTTCAACAGTTTTAGTTCTCAACTCTTACTGCAGTAGAACACAACATGATGTGGTTATAAGACAACAGCTCACCTTTGGTTGATTTTCAACAGACTGCACTGTGATCTTTTACTAAGCAAAACTTTATAAGCCTCAGTTTTGAGAACTTTCACTTTAGAAGTTGGCAACAACATTTTAATAAGCAGTTTTAATAGAAAAAGTATTTTCAGCAAGCATTATTTACTATATTACTCAGTTCTGCTAAAATACTGAGCTTTAATGTTCTTTCAATAAGGACACTCGGTAATCACTTTATCATGGGAAGGACCCTAAGTGGTTGTGTGACTAGGACGAAAAAATCAAGGTAGGTATAAGAGTTCGAGTATAAGTTACCTTATATTTGTGCACACTAAAACATCCAATGAGCTGATCCTTCACCATACATTTCGACTATTCCTTGGTTCCATTTCAGTGATTGCGCAATGTGGTGGCGATTGCATGTTGGTAGGTGGATTTGCAGGTGGAATTGCTGGACTCTGTCATTTCCTGGTGGCAATGATAGATATCAATTTCAGAATAGTTCCAGCTCTTTATCCATCCATCAGAGGCATTGGGAAGCGGTACGGATAGCCTCTCTCGGCACCAGGACAATATACAACTTTTACATGAGCAGTTGAAAGTTTGGTAGCTCGTCCCCGACTGACTCTTGGTTCAACCTTTCTATCCATGCCAACCACATTTTGTGCGCGCTACTAAGTTCCGTTCAGGAGGGGAACCACACCATCTTTTACGTACAAAATAACAAAGAACCCTAAGCGAAGATCAGCAGTTTACATAACAGCATCCAAACATATTAAATAAAGCAAAACATTTGCACATATTGGTAGTTCTACACAAAATTATTTAAATAAAATTATTTAATTTTAAAGATAACCAAAGAAATTATATGACAAAGACAAAACATATAATTTGCTCATATTGTACATATTACAGAGATTACACTTCCTACACTCTAAAAGACATCAAAGTTTTTACAAAGAAAGGAGTATACAGTTTTGTGTTATCGATTCAATCAAACACGTTTACAGAAGCTCAACGATGTAGCAGTAAATAAAACAAAAGGCAAAATAAATCAGTAGAGGAATGGAGCTATGGTGTTACACACTTTATGGAAAATTATATAAATTGGTGGAGGTTGCACCAATGGCAAAAATCACGTCCGTTGACATACTAACCCTAGTGAACGTTGAAGTCCAAGTCCCGGTACAGAATTCGGATTCTAAGTCCAGAGTGCAGTCGAATCAACACCGAACAGCAGGTCCACCGCAGCGTAGCACTTCCGCGTTGTGGAGTAGAAACAAAGCACGATGAGAACTGGCTTGTAGACGTCAGTAGCGGCGTTAAACAAGGCTCTGTAGTTAATGCAGCCGGCGGCTGGGGTCGCTGTACATTCTAGGCGACCAATCGCTGAGTTTTACGGGTGGTCAGTCGCTGTGGTTTGAAAGCCGCTCGCGCGAAGGCGGCCTGCGGTGTTAGGGCAATAGCGTACTAATGCAGCCACGGCCACGGCCAGACTTTCGGCTGGTCGGATGCGGCCACGTTTGCATGGAAAGTAGCCGCGCAACGCGGACTGAGCGTACTGCGGTCAGCTCTTTGTCATGCGACCAGCCTCAGGCCAGCGCGACGCTGCGGCCGTTACACGCAGCTTAATGGGGCAGCGCGCACGTTGCATGGCCAGTGTGCGTCCAGCCGTCAATGCGGAACCAGCTGTGGAGATACACTACTGGCCATTAAAATTGCTACACCACGAAGATGACGTGCTACAGACGGGAAATTTAACCGACAGGAAGAAGAAGCTGTGATATGCAAATGATTAGCTTTTCAGAGCATTCACACAAGGTTGACGCCGGTGGCGACACCTACAACGTGCTTACATGAGGAATGTTTCCAACCGATTTCTCATACACAAACAGCAGTTGACCGGCGTTGCCTGGTGAAACGTTGTTGTGATGCCTCGTGTAAGGAGGAGAAATGGGTACCATCACGTTTCCGACTTTGATAAAGGTCGGATTGTAGCCTATCGTGACTGCGGTTTATCGTATCGCGACATTGCTGCTCGCGTTGGTCGAGATCCAATGACTGTTAGCAGAATATGGAATCGGTGGGTTCAGGAGGGTAATACGGAACGCCGTGCTGGATCCCCACGGCCTCGTATCACTAGCGGTCGAGATGACAGGCATCTTATCCGCATGGCTGTAACGGATCCCCGAGTTAACAGATGGGGACGTTTGCAAGACAACAACCATCTGCACGAACAGTTCGACGACGTTTGCAGCAGCATGTGTTGTGGCGTAACAAGACAGCCACGCCACTCGGAAATAGCCGAAAGGCACGCGCTAACTCACGCAGGCTAGAGATAGGTCTGAAACAGGATACGTAATGAATGCTATAAAGAAAAGTACGTAGCTGCTGGAATACTTAACTTTAATCCATCCTTGTTGTACATCGCTATTGACGATACAAGTGAGACTCTATAGTTTCAGACAATATACTGCTAATGGCGCCTTGCCAGGTCGTAGCCATTGACTTAGCTGAAGGCTATTCTAACTATCTGCTCTGCAAATGAGCGAGGCTTCGTCAGTGTGCATCGCTAGCTACGTCGTCCGTACAACTGGGGCGAGTGCTAGTAAGTCTCTCTAGACCTGCCATGTGGTAGCGCTCGGTCTGCGATCACTGACAGTGGCGACACGCGGGTCCGACATGTACTAATGGACCGCGGCCGATTTAAAGCTACCACCTAGCAAGTGTGGTGTCTGGCGGTGACACCACAGCATGGACTATCAGCTCGGAGACCATGACTGCGGTTACCCTTGAGGCTGCATCACAGACAGGAGCGCCTGCGATGGTGTACTCAACGACGCACGTGGGTTCACGAATGGCAAAACGTCATTTTTTCGGATGAATCCAGGTTCTGTTACAGCGTCATGATGGTCGCATCTGTGTCTGGCGACATCGCGGTGAACGCACGTTGGAAGCGTGTATTCGTCGTCGCCATACTGGAGTATCATCCGGCGTGATGGTATGGGGTGCCACTGGTTACACGTCTCGGTCACCTCTTGTTCGCATTGACGGCACTTTGAACAGTGGACGTGACATATGAAATGTGTTACGACCCGTGGCTCTACCCTTCATTCGATCCCTGCGAAACCCTACATTTCAGCGGGATAATGCACGAGCGCATGTTGCAGGTACTTTACGGGCCTTTCTGGATACAGAAAATGTTCGACTGCTGCCCTGGCCAGCACATTCTCCAGATCTCTCACCAATTAAAAACGTCTGGTCAATGGTGGCCGAGCAACTGGCCCGTCACAATACGACAGTCGCTACTCTTGATGAACTGTGGTATCGTGTTGAAGCTGCATGGGCAGCTGTACCTGTACACGCCATCCAAGCTCTGTCTGACTCAATGCCCAGGCGTATCAAGGCCATTATTACGGCCAGAGGTGGTTGTTCTGGGTACTGATTTCTCAGGATCTACGCACCCAAACTGCGTGAAAATGTAATCACATGTCAGTTCTAGTATAATATATTTGTCCAATGAATATCCGTTTATCATCTTCATTTCTTCTTGGTGTAGCAATTTTAATGGCCAGTAGCGTATTTTACATTTTATTATTCGTTTGCTACTTCGTGTCTGCAGAAGGATCGTCCTGTCATCATGGACTTCGATACGGAGAAATTTATTATAAACATAAGGGAGAGGCGTACTTTGTCGGATTTGTCACCTGAAGAATATGCTGACAAAAATGTGAAAAAGAGAATGTGGGAGGAAGTGGATATGATGTTCGGGGGCAGAGAATGTGCAACACCACGGGAACAAAACACGCTGTGTAAAATCTGTTATTTCTATTTATCTTTATTAACACAGCCACCTTATTCACCATATAATTTAGGCTTAGTGACGTAATCCGATTGCCATGGCAAACCGATTTCATGTACAAAGTAATCGGCAAAAACGTTTGTGTAGTGTGAACTTGTAAGTAGGCTGTTTAGGTTTTTTTATTGGTAACGCCACCTCTGTATGAAAATCACTGGCTGTGCTGTGGGCAGTCTGTGTCTGCTTTGCATTGTTGTAATACTCGCCATTGTAGTGTTGGGCAGCGGCAGCTGGCTGTGAACAGCGCGTAGCGTTGCGCAGTTGGAGGTGAGCCGCCAGCAGTGGTGGATGTGGGGAGAGAGATGGCGGAGATTTGTAATTTGTCATGAACTGCTATATTTATATATGATGATATCAAGGTAAATACATTGTTTGTTCTCCATTAATATCTTTCATTTTGCTAACTATCTCTATCAGTAGTTAGTGCCTTCAGTAGTTTGAATCTTTTATTTAGCTGGCAGTAGTGGCGCTCGCTGTATTGCAGTAGCTTGAGCAGCGAAGATTTTTGTGAGGTAAGTGATTTGTGAAAGGTATAGTTTAATGTTAGTCAGGGCCATTCTTTCGTAGGGATTTTTTTGAAAGTCAGATTGCGTTGCGCTAAAAAATATTGTGTGTCAGGTAAAGGACAGTCGTGTATTATTGTTCAAAGGGGACGTTTCATATGTCGACCCTTAGCCTAGGATACCTCACTGGAATCTTCTGATTTTTTTCTTGTAGTTTGTGTAATTGGTGTAGCTATTGTTTATTGGTAGCGCGTAATCATAGAGAGAATTTCCTTTGTAGTTGTAGTTTTTCATTGTTGTACAGTAAAACAGTTGTGGCATGCATGTAGATTTGCACCAAGTATTTCGCAGCTGCGCTGGCAATTAAGTAGACATTATTTCCATTGCTATGTTATTTTATTTTGCTCTTCAAATTGTGCTTTTCTGTTTTATCGTGTGAAATATTGTGACAATTATGGCGTGTGAAAAACGTAATACTAGGCTCCAAAGTAAACTGAGAAATGACAGTGAAGACGAAGGCAGTGTGTTAGCGCCGCAGAGTAATGAATTAACTAATGTTCAAAGTAGTAATTTGGTAATTGCGCATAGGGAAATGGAGCGGGCGGCAAACAATGGTGTAGACAGTGAAACAGGTAGTGAACAGGGAAGCGTTATCGATCGATTGGTCGGCAACAGCTCGCCTCAGGAATCGGGAATGACAGAACACAATATTGCAAATACTGCAGACTCAGGTTTTGGGTTCTCACCGTTTTCTCAAATGAGTCAAGACACATTTTCCGCTTGTCAAAATGTGAATGTTGCCGGTGCAACTTCACTGCCGAAAAGCACTGAGGAACATGTTTCAGACACCAGTGCATTGTTATTACAATTAATGCAACAAATGGGACAAAAGCTTGAAAAGTTAGACACAGTGGAACAAAATCTCAAGAAGTTAGACACAATGGAACAACACCAGAGACAAACACAGCAACAGTTAGACACAATGGAACAATATCAGAGACAAACACAGCAACAGCTTCAAAAGTTAGACTCATTGGAACAAACTCTTGAACAAACGCGTGAAGATTTAACTACTGAGTTACATAACATTGAATCGAAATGTCAAAAAGTCTGTAATGACGTAAAAACGCAAATTTGTGAGCATTTTCAACCTACTTTTTCGCGGCATGAAAAGGCATTACAGAATCACGAAGCAGCCATAAAAGAACTGCAAATTATTGTTCATGAAAATCATGAGACCTTGCAAGCTAAATTTGACTCAGTTCCATCTACCGATTCGGTTACGCAACTTGCAAAAACTCAGGAAAACTTTAAGGACACAGTAGATACTCTGAAACTTGGTTCAGAAAAACACACTGAGGAAATAAGTACACTATCGGAGAAAGTAGCCGAACTTTTGGATCAGTTCACTAATTTATCTACGAAGGTAGATGATAATCTGAACGACACAAAACCGGTAGTCTTTAATGACACAGAAGAGTGCGAACAAATTAGGAAATTCAAACAAAATCAGAATCAAATTAATACGCAACACCTAAGAGAAATCCGGGATGTACAAGATCAGCTGACTCAGGTAATACAAGAATTACGTATTTCAGAGGCCACTCGCGCTCCAATACGGGAAGAGGGACTTAGAAATACGGAACAACCACAAAATAATAACACAGGACACTTCGGAAGTTATGAAAGAAATTGGCAAGGTGCACCGAATTTTGAAATGGAACCGCCGAAACGACGTAACAATGACCGATATGCGACTCGCCGACATGATGATTTTGACTATAAGCTGTTCATTACTACACGTAAATTCAAAACATTTAAAAATTCTGGCAACGACATTCATCCACAAGCATGGCTCCATCAATTATCTCATTGTTTTCCTCCCAACTGGTCATTGGAGCACAGATTAGAATTTATGTGTGGCTACTTAGAGAATGAACCAGCTGTAAGAATGCGATCGGTCATTCACGATTGCCACAGTGAAGGAGAATTTTACCATGCCTTCCTCTCAGCATATTGGTCTCAAGCCACACAAGATCGAGTAAAACATGGTATCATAATGATGAAACATTTCGAACAATCTGAATTCTCCAGTCTTGTGAAATATTTGAAGACATGTTGCACAAGAATCAGTACCTGTCAAACCCATACAGCCCCTCAGAACTCATCCGCATTTGCTTAATCAAATTACCTGAACATTTACGGTCCGCGGTAGTGACTATCACAGAGACAATCTGAGAAACAGACAATTTGGGAACCAAAATAATTATTATCAAGCGAGACAGAATAACTCTAGACGCAACGGTCCAGCGCGCAGTTACGATTCAAGGAGAAATTCTCCACCACTTGACCGACAAGAAAGAAACTACAGGAACTACCGACATGACGACAGACGATGTGATCGTAACGACAGACCTGAATTGCATCAGAACTGGCGGGATTCAAACAGAGCAGGGCCCTCTCGTCACGGTGAATTTGTAGAAGTTAGGTCTCCAAACCCCAATAACGACGCGCGCCGACAAAGAGACAGACAATGACTCGCACCGCAGGCAGCCGCGTGCGCCGGCTGGCTCAGAGAAAAATAACAAAGACGCGAACCTTGAGAAAAGATTTAGCATTCTTTACCGATGTAAACAACATGATAATTGCTTTGAAGCTGAAAGTCTGCGTACTAGGAAGAGTAAAGGATTGCACTACACTTGACATGTAAAACCGCTTACTGAGAGATAATCTGCTTTTTAACTTTGTCTTTGCCATAAAACTTTCCACTTTACATTACTAGTATGCTTTGAAAGACTTAAGAAACTGTTAACCTGCAACAATGTTTGAAGTTAAATATCCAATCTAGAACCTAGGGAACATTTTTAAATAGAAATTACGAATGCATTGTTATAGTGAACAGATGACACAGTGTTGTTATTTGTACATTCTTGCTTGTTAGTTGCACGATTATGGAACGACTATAAGGCTTACATACTTAGAACATTTACCAGTACTGCTAATGAGATTTTAATGCAACATTTTGGTTTATTTGAAAATACATTCTGAATTTAAAGTGCTTTCTGAGAGATACCAGATGACACAGAGGTTAGTTTATGTGACAGCTACACGATTTTTATCACGACGCTACTAATGAGTGACAATTTACAATGTTGCTTTTGCAGTGTTTCTGTTTTATATCTGCACAGTTTTCTGAATTCTTCTGGAAAGAAAAACATGTTTTAGTAGTAACTTTTGTGGTATAGCAACAATGAGACAGCCTTTTTCGTGGCACAACATTACGTTACTGTACAGTACTTTCTTCATCACGCCAATAAGCATAATAACTACGATATCTATACGCAAAGCATTTCACTTTTGTTTATCATGAGGTAAGTACATTGACTTTAGCAGAACTTAGCTTTCGGAGGACGATAACTACTACACTTCCACACAGATTATGTTGCAACAAGACGCACATTTAGCGCTACAGTACACGTATTTGACTGATTAATTTTGTACTTAAAACATTTATTTTTCAAGATTTTTGAATTACAAAGAAAGTTTTCCGTGATATATTTCATTCTATTGCTGTAATCTGTAACACCTGAGGGTATAATTACATTAATCCTCAGGGGGGTACATGCTTACTTTGTGTACCATGTGTGTGGCAACCACAAGGAACCCTAGCTAATATGGTATTTGCTTATACAACTTTACACATTGGTACCATATTTCTCTAACACACAAATTACACAGCTATCTGATCATTTAACTGAGAGATAAACATGTTTTTTACTACGTCAGTGACACATGTTTCCGTAATTACACCGTTGGATAACTTCACACTTACGAAATTGTATTTTGTCTGTACTGTGTTAACTCTTCATATTTTTTCGGAACCATTGTGATACTATGAGAGCTTTGAATGATGTATTTGGTATGGATTCATGATTTTTAAAGTACGTTTGAGGCAGATGACACTTTTGACATGAGCAGAGAATTTTTTTAATTATTGGAGGAAGCTACGACGATTTTGAGATTTGACTGAGGTGTTATGATGTTATTTTTACAACGACGATGTGTATTATGCTGCTGAGATATGTTTACGATTAATAGGCTGAGGCTATATGAGTTATTTGATTATGCTTCATATTTATAATGACGAAATATTGATGAGTGTCGATGGATACGTATATGTGTAATAAGGTAAGGAGTAATGAATAGTGGGTAGGGACTCTTGACTTGTGAAAAAGGATGTTGGAAACCAAGAAACGTACTTTAAGAGTTATGAAATGTGTGACTGTATCACAATGCTGACCAATATTTTTTTTGGACACTTATATTTATAGGATTTTGTTTCTACAGATTTGCAACGCTAATTCTTGACCTGTGAAATATTTTTATATGAGACTGCCACGGTAGCAGAAACTGCTGTCGTAAATATTTCCGTACGAAAGTTAAGTGACCACCTGCACGTAGTGCGTCGCGGGCACCCAGCTGTGTCAGACGCTTGGAGAAAAAGCCATTATTGCGAGCCCTTTTCAGCGGCACAGGTAGAACAAAAAAAAAGGGGAGGCCATTATCCTTGGAAATATTCTTACATCTGCAAACCTGATAATGACAAGTGTCTTTCCACGAGAATTGAGAGCTACTGAGAATTGAGAATTGAGAGCTACTGACTTACGAAATGCCACATAGCTATTGAATGATGTTTTTATGCTTTGGTTTGCGTAATTGCTTATTTCATTTGATATCTGGTTTCCAGCTGTGTTGCAGCATTGCTTTTATAAAATGAAATGCATTTGCTAATGTGAACACTTTCTGTCAACAGATCTATTAAATAATTATTTTATGATCCACATTCTTTAAAAAAGGAGCACTTGGAAAGGAAAGAACAATAAGAAGGAACTAGTAACAGTAACACATAATTTTCTTTTCAAGTACATGGTAATATTTCTTTTTACAATCAGTTGTTGTGGTGCACCACTTTAATTACATAGATATTAAGATGTGAATATACATTTCCCTTATCTGCATTGTTGTTTTTACTGTAATATTTTTCTGCTTGAGCTTTGTCATGTATAGATATAAGTTTTATATTTATTATATTTGCTGCTGCTGTTTGCCAGGCATAGTGCTACTGAATTTTAAATTGTGTTACTCTGTTAAGCTAGTTTTACTACTGACTTATTTTTCTTGCTACTGTACATTGGCTCATATTAGTTGTAATGTTGCATTGCTTGGTAATTTATATTTACTGTAGCTTGCTTTGCAATTTTCCATTTTTTTTTTTTTTGCATTGCTGTTTGTGTTAATTTGTTATGTGCTGCTGCATTGCCTCGTCCCTTAGTTTAGCATCTGAGCTCAGTAGATTTAAGTTAGCTTAAGATGGGGTAGACTATATAAGAGAATGAGTTGCGATGAATTGGAAGAAACGCATTGAGAAGATATAAGAAACAGATTTGGTAAAAATGAGTATTGTGCACTGAGAAATAATTATTTTGAAAGAAATATGAATAGACTACAGAAAGTAGGTATAGATAGGACTTTTTGGGAATAATGATGAATGAAGGGAGATCTCAAAGAAGTAAAGAAAGTTTTATTTGCAAAATACTGCAGTAAAACAAACCCTGTCCTTTCCTTTTGTATTATTATGCTATGTGTTTGTGTACCCTTGTGTATTTGTGTACTTCCTGTCTTTATGTGTTTATCTGATAAGACTTATGATGTAGAATTTTTCTAGTACTAAGCTACATTCACTATGATGAGGAATACTGTTATCCTCAAATATAATTAGCATTTATAATATGTTATTTACTTTGTAAAGATGTTTAGACATTATTTATTCTGTTCTGTTTTAATGCTCATGTGTAAAGTTGATGTTTCGAAAGTTATTCGATCTTTTATGTATGTACTTACGTCATAATTCCTGTAACACTGATGTATATGTTATTTCGACACAAATGTTATCTGTACTGTTACGTTCTTTAATGATGTATTTTGTACCTTTGTAATTGTATTTTCATGTTGTAAATTTATAATTGTATAGACACCAGTTCTTCAAATTAAGTAACTTGTAAGTTCGATTTCACTGCACACGTTTCTGCTGGTCATAGTATATGCACAAAATGTGAGACGAAGGGACTGTTAGTGTTTGCACGTGTGTTAATAATTCAGCAAGGGACTGGATAACAGCATTGCTGGTTCTAAGGACAATTCCAAAAACTTTGTGAGTGCACAAGTGGTGGTTATGGACTTGCTATATCATCCGCAAGACGCTTCAATGGTGACTGTGCACCTGCACAGTCACAACAGATGGCTGCTGGCTATCTCTACAAGGACTACAGTGGGTCTGCATCTTTGATGACTCACCAGTACCATTATCTCTACAAGGACTACAGTGGGTCTACATCAACCATCAATACCATCATCTCTACAAGGACTGCAGTGGGTCTGCACCTCTGGTGGCCCACCAATACCACAATCTCTACCAGGACTCCAGTGGGTCTGCTCTGTGATGACCTACCTACCAATATTCTTCAAAACTTCGAATGACTCTGCTGTGGGTTTGCTCCATTGTGGCCCATTACCTGTCAGCATGTCAAGAGTCAGCACTGTCTTTCCGTTGGAAGGACAACACTGCTTCTTCAAGACTCCATGGAAATCCACTACTTCCGTGTGCATTTTCTTTTACTGCTCAGACTTTGAGAAAAACACTGAAATTTTACAGTGATGAACAATCTGGACTGTCTTTATGGACTGTGAAAAAAATTTTAGCTTTTGACCAGCATTGTATAAATAAGTGTGTGCATTTGATATCTTTGTTATTGTAATTATGAAAAATTTTTTCAAATCATTATTGGCCACTGCCCAAAAATATATTGTAAAATTTTTTGTGGGGAGCATGGGGGCTATGTAAGTAGGCTGTTTAGGTTTTTTTATTGGTAACGCCACCTCTGTATGAAAATCACTGGCTGTGCTGTGGGCAGTCTGTGTCTGCTTTGCATTGTTGTAATACTCGCCATTGTAGTGTTGGGCAGCGGCAGCTGGCTGTGAACAGCGCGTAGCGTTGCGCAGTTGGAGGTGAGCCGCCAGCAGTGGTGGATGTGGGGAGAGAGATGGCGGAGATTTGTAATTTGTCATGAACTGCTATATTTATATATGATGATATCAAGGTAAATACATTGTTTGTTCTCCATTAATATCTTTCATTTTGCTAACTATCCCTATCAGTAGTTAGTGCCTTCAGTAGTTTGAATCTTTTATTTAGCTGGCAGTAGTGGCGCTCGCTGTATTGCAGTAGCTTGAGCAGCGAAGATTTTTGTGAGGTAAGTGATTTGTGAAAGGTATAGTTTAATGTTAGTCAGGGCCATTCTTTCGTAGGGATTTTTTTGAAAGTCAGATTGCGTTGCGCTAAAAAATATTGTGTGTCAGGTAAAGGACAGTCGTGTATTATTGTTCAAAGGGGACGTTTCAAACTAGATCCACGTCTACGTATTCGTTGTGGAATATCCTCAAGAACTGAAGGATATCCATATAGTGTATCCAAATATTGAGCACCATCACTCTTTCGTACATACGAGGTGCAACAATAAAGTAATGAGACTGATACGAAAAAAAAATGTTGCTTACCGCTTTAGTCACGTTTAGTGTTGTCTGCTTCAAAGTAATTCCCTTCTGATCGGACACACTTTTTCCAGCGCTTCTGCCATTGATGGTAACACTTCTGGAACTCATCTTCTGTAATGTCCTCCAAGACCATCGTCACAACTTTTTGGACATCTTGTGATGTTTGAAAATTGTGTCCCTTGACCGCCGTTTTGACTTTTGGAAAATAGAAAAAAAAAGTCGCACGGAGCGATATCTGGTGAATAAGGTGGCTGTGGTAGTACTGAAATTTGTTCAGAGGTTAAAGAATTGTTCAAATTCTCTGAGCACTATGGGACTTAATATCTGAGATCATCAGTACCCTAGAACTTAGAACTACTTAAACCGAACTATCCTAAGGACATCACACACGTCCATGCCCGAGGCAGGATTCGAACCTGCGACCGTAGCGGTCGCGCGGTTCGAGATTGAAGCGCCTAGAACCGCTCTTCCACAACGTCTAGCTTTTGAGGTTAAAAACTGCTGTACTGACAGCAGTATGGGATGGCGCATTATCGTGATGCAGAATTCAATTATCAGCAATGTTGGCACAGACACGAAGAACTCTTTTACGAAGTCTTTCTAAAATTTCTTTGCAGTAATAATGGCGGCACCCACTCTTTACGAACAACTCTCTTGGAATCAAAGACGCACACAAGCAAGCCTTTCACTTATGACTTTGACATGCGAACTTCTTTTGGTCTGGGTGATCCCATTGAGCACCATTGAGAACTTTGGTGTTTTGTCTCTGGATCGTACTGAAAAAACCAACTTTCATCACTGGTGATAACACGGCTCATCAATTCTGGATTGATTTCCGTTTGCTCTAACAGATCGGCTGCCACATTTTTCCATGTTTCTCGCTGCTGTGGTGAGAGATTTTTGGTTCGATTTTTGCACATATCTTTCTCATGTCAAGATCTTCAGTTATTATTAGACGAACCGTTTCTCGATTGATGTTCAGTTCTTCTGCAATCATTTTCACGGATCATCTTCGATCAGATCGTGCGAGTTCACGCACCCTGACCAAGTTGACATCCGTCCGTGAAGTTGATGGTCGTCCACTGCGGTCGTTATCTTCAACATTCGTTCTGCCTTCACTAAACATTTTATGCCAACGAAAAACTTGAGCCGGCCGGAGTGGCCGCTACAGTCTGGAACCGCGCGACCGCTAAGGTCGCGGGTTCGAATCCTCCCTCGGGCATTGATGTGTGTGATGTCCTTAGGTTAGTAAGGTTTAAGTAGTGCTAAGTTCTAGGGGGCTGATGACTTCTGAAGTTGAGTCCCATAGTGCTCAGAGCCATTTGATTTTGAAAAACTTGACCTCCTGACATAACACCTGTCCAAAAGCCTTCTGAAGCTTACCGTAAGTTGTCCTCGCGTTTTCACCGAATTTAACGCAAAAAGAAATGGCATACCGTTGCGCAATATTATGTTGTTCCATTTCCGTGACGAGAGACACAAACACCTGTTAACTCATTACAGTGAAACTCACGACTGAGCAGTTGCATCGGTGTGCCACTTGGTATACAAGCAGCTTATACACCAAGGTCAAAGATATTGTGTCTACCCAAGCCTGCAGGGTTCCCACATCTTGCAGTCTCATTACTTTATTGTCGCACCTTGTAGTTGTGTAAAACACAACATACCTTAACAATTTCTATGGCGAAATAGACGTCCACATTCGGGGGTCTGCAAAAGATCCTCCACTTATTTGCCATTATCCCGAACGTGCACTCTACGAAACGTCTTGCACGAGAATGACGATAGTTGAATACTTTTTTTTTGTATCAAGTCGCCACGACCTATGTATGGACACATCTGTGTGACAGCCAAAAATGCGTCGTCAGCAAGATATATGTAATGCTCTGTCGTTTTGTTTACGTCTGAAATGTGTTTGTCTTCCATAAAGTACAATTTATTAGACAGTATTCGCTTATGGAACACTAATTGTTGAAATTCCATTGAGTCAGCACATTTACCATACGATCCCACATCTACCGCTACAAATCTGTAATTTGCATCACAAACAGCCATTAATACAATAAAGAAATATTTCTTATAGTTGAACAACATTGATGCACTGTTTGCTGGTTTCACCAGTCGCATATGCTTTCCATCAACGGCGCCGAAACCGTTTGGGAAATTGGCCTTAGTTTCAAAATCTTTCGCTATTTGCAGCCATTCGTTTTTGGTCGCTTCTGACAAACATTCATCTATTAAGATAATCCAGAACATACTCTTCTTACAATGACTCTGATTGTTGTTACTCCAACTCGGAAAGCACGATGCAAATTAACGAACGAATTTCCAATTGCCAGATATCTGAAAGGAAGAAATTACAAAATTATTTCACTTTTGCGAGATAGATTAGTTTTAAGGCATTTTTTTCATGTATATATAGATATACATTTCTTTGTGATAGATGGCGCTGTAATAGTCGCAAACGTATAAGTACGTGGTGTCACGTAACATTCCGCCAGTGCGGACGGTATTTGCTTCGTGATACATTACCCGTGTTAAAATGGACCGTTTATCAATTGCGGAAAAGGTCGATATCGTGTTGATGTATGGCTATTGTGATCAAAATGCCCAACGGGCGTGTGCTGTGTATGCTGCTCGGTATCTTGGACGACATCATCCAAGTGTCCGGACCGTTCGCCGGATAGTTACGTTATTTAAGGAAACAGGAAGTGTTGAGCCACATGTGAAACGTCAACCACGACCTCCAACAAATGATGATGCCCAAGTAGGTGTTTTAGCTGCTGTCGCAGCTAATCCGCACATCTGTAGCAAACAAATTGCGAGAGAATCGGGAATCTCAAAAACGACGGTGTTGAGAATGCTACACCAACATCGATTGCACCCGTACCATATTTCTATGCACCAGGAATTGCATGGCGACAACTTTAAACGTCGTGTACAGTTCTGCCACTGGGCACAAGAGAAATTACGGGACGATGACAGATTTTTTGCACGCGTTATATTTAGCGGCGAAGCGTCATTCACCAACAGCGGTAACGTAAACCGGCATAATATGCACTATTGGGCAAAAGAAAGTCCACGATGGCTGCGACAAGTGGAACATCAGCGACCTTGTCGGGTTAATGTATGGTGCGGCCTTATGGGAGGAAACATAATTAGCCCCCATTTTATCGATGGCATTCTGTATGGTGCAACGTATGCTGATTCCTACGTAATGTTCTACCTGTGTTACTACAAGATGTTTCACTGCATGACAGAATGGCGATGTACTTCCAACATGATGAATGTCCGGCACACAGCTCCCATGGAGTTGAAGCGGTATTGAATAGTATATATCATGACAGGTGGATTGGTCGTTGAAGCACCATGGCCCGCACGTTCACCGGATCTGACGTCCCCGGATTTCTTTGTGTGGGGAAAGTTGAAGGATATTTGCTATCTTGATCCACCGACAACGCCTGACAAAATGCGTCAGCGCGTTGTCAATGCATGCGCGAACATTACGGAAGGCGAACTACTCGCTGTTGATAGGAATGTCGTTACACGTACTGCCAAATGCACTGAGGTTAACGGACATCATTTTGAGCATTTATTGCATTGATGTGGTAATCACGCTGTAACAGCATGCGTTCTCAGA
Organism: Schistocerca americana; assembly: GCF_021461395.2. NCBI lineage: Eukaryota > Metazoa > Arthropoda > Insecta > Orthoptera > Acrididae > Schistocerca > Schistocerca americana. Next base: position 481,907,626 of record NC_060124.1, on the reverse strand, counting down.
AATGATAAGTTCACAAAGGTACATGTATCGCATTGGAACAACCGGAATCAAATCAAATCAAATGTGTGTGAAATCCTATCGGACTCAATTGCTAAGACCTTACACACTGCTTAAGGTAAATTATCCTAAGGACAAACACACACACACCCATGCCCGAGGGAGGACTCGAATGTCTGCCAGGACCAGCCGCACAGACTATGACTGCAGCGCCCCAGACCGCTCGGCTAATTCCGCGCGGCGAACAACCGAAATAAAATGTTCAAACGTACCTACGTTCTGTATTTTAATTTTAAAAAACTTTCCTGTTACCAACTGTTCGCCTAAAATTGTTTGTGACGATTTCAGCGCCATCTATCACAAAGCGAGAAAAGTGGTCCAACTAAAACATTCATACATCTTTACGTACTACACGAATATGTAATAAAAATCGAGGTTCCTATTTAAAAAAACGCAGTTGAATATCCGTTTGACCTACGGCAGCGCCATCTAGTGGGCCAACCATAGCGCAATCTGGTTTCCCCCTTCAAGCTAGACAAGTTTCGTTCTTTGCAGTTTTTTCGTTTAAAGCGTATTTCGTGAGAGGGTGTGGGTGTGCATGCGTAGCTTCGTCAAAAACGGTCTGAAAAGTTTGCATGGTGTTGCAGGGTAGATTGTGCTGAGAAATAATTTTAAAGAAGAAGCGTTTCTGATTTAATTAGCACTGAAGTTAGCCTATCGGGTAGTTGCGTGCAGAAATTCAAGCTGCGTGCCAGAGACGATGTTGCAGAAGTGTTCATTAGGTTTCCTCAAAACAAACAAGAGATTCTTGTTACCGTCCAATGTCCAGTTTTTGTATCACTCTATTTTCGGTTTCAGGAAATCAAACAGAGAATACTGGCAGCAAACTTCTTGAATTTGTGCGTGCAATGAAGATCTAATTGGCGAACGTCAATGCTAATTAAATAGTAAACGGCTCAGAGTATCGAATTTTTTTCTTACCAGTTATTTCTCAGCACCCCCTACCCTGAGCATCCTTGCAAGCTTTTGGGATCGTTTCTGACCGCACTATGCGCACACACACACACACACACACACACACACACACACACACACACACACACTCAAATTAATCATAAATAAATATAGCTATTATGTTGCTGTAATATTAGTTTCATTAATTCTTCAGATTTATAAATGAAGAACAGAATATGTGGATGTTATACAATATTAATTTATTTGGTGCAGGTCTTTTGGCTATTGTTGCAATCTTCAGACGATAACTGGCAGGTGTAATTGAATATAAATACTGGTGATCAACTTTGAAAAACTATTACGTATGGAGAACATGATGGAAAGAAGCAGACTGAACTTCAACTTCGATACTGTGATTGTAACAAGTTTAAATATGCAGCAAACATAGGCTGCGCTTGCAGGGTACGCAGCGACCGTTGTAAGTAATATACAGATAAAATCGCCATACATGGCGTACTAATTGATTTATTTGCCTAGTTTCAGTGATCAGATGCGAGTGTCGGGCTCGTGGAACAACAGCATCAAATTTAGTTAACCACTAAATCTCGACTTACGACATGATAACTTACATTCATTTCTCCAGTGAAAGTAAGAGTTACGCCGACATAGAAAAAGGCGGAAGTTTTTGTATTACACGAGCAGCGCTCATAGGGAACAAAAAAAAGCTATATATATCGTACAATCCGGAAAAATAATCAAAAGACTCTTACTGATCCCTCTTCAGTTTTTGTGAGCGTACTTGTGTAGCCAGTTTTATTTATATTGTTGCTTACATGGGAAAGTGACTATTAACAGTATAAAGTGTAAGATAAAATCGTAAAATATTAAATTGAGTTATGAACACGTCTGTAGAGTCGTGGTCACACTTACCTCCGTAACTATGACGAAAAACGAAAGGAGCTAAGATTCCCTATTATGCGGACTTTAACTTACACTATTTAGGAGACAGTCACAATGCTTACGTATGTTCGTAAGATTTGAGACAGTTTATTAAAATAGCTTCGATGTGAAATAATTAATTAAAATAAGGCTGAATTCACATAGTTCGTAAAAAGCACGCTGTTTTTGTACTGGTGTGCGGCTTCATATACAAGTCATGGACGCCTTACGACAATAATTACATGCTGCTTTTAAACTGCAGCTGTAGGGTTGGCCCTGATGAAGCAGTCTATGTAAGGTGTAAAGGACATGCGTGTGTAGCTGTATGTTTTGTTTGTGATTTTACTGTACATTTTCATAAATATTGTGACCTTGAAAGAACTACACATTGATCTTGCCAAACGCTGAGAAGCGATTCTTGGTGTTGTATCACTCAGTGGCACTCTGCGGTGGTCTCTGTGTGAGGCACGCGTGTGCATCTCTGTGAGTCGCAGCTCGTTTGCATTGTTGCAACTCAGAGCTGTATTGTTGAGCCGATCATTGTCGTGCTAGAGGCACTTACTGCATGACGAATGCATTGAGTTGCCACACGTCATAACCAAAGCCCTTCGTTAAGCATATGCTTTAAATCTAAAAATCTTAATACAAGATAGTAAAATGTTTGGATGAAGAGGCGTCTACTTAGAACGACGCCACGTGTATCTTCTCGTGCATAAAATATGAACATATCACTAATGCAATAACAACATGAAACTTTAACGACCACGACATACCAACAACAGTAAGATACTGATGAAGCATGCAAAAACACCAAAGGTGTAGCAGTTAAACCAAACATAGAGGAAAATAAATTCCAGTGAAAACTAAGTTAAAATAACTACCGTACAAGACTTATTCACTGTACCGGAGAACTGCTTTGAGAAGTCTTTGCAGATGAAGAGTGATGAAAAAAAAAAGAGCAAAAGTTATTTTTATCTGTTGTAACATGGATGGAAAGAAGTAAGACAAGTCCTATAAATCATATGCAATTATCAGAAATTATACTGTATTGCATGGAAGACGTATAGGTAAATTAGTTACACAGCGTGAAACAAACAAATGTGGGAACAATGGAGAAATGAGAGACGAAGTTTAGCATACCGGATATATTAAACCAAGTATGATTATTTCATATTAAATGGATTTTAGTAATTGACTACCTTCTGTGATAACTGTCCTACCCGGCCGTTGTGGCCGAGCGGTTCTAGACGCTTCAGTCCGGAGCCACGCTGCTGCTACGGTCACAGGTTCGAATCTTGCCTTAAGTAGTTCTAAGTCTAGGGGACTGATGACCTCAGATGTTAAAGTCCCATAGTGCTTAGACCCACTTGAACCATTTTGAACCCGTCCTAAGTATGGCATGGCACACCTCTTTCTGTAGATGTTGATAAGAAAAGCAAATGTTAATAAGGAACACTGTAGCAGTCGTAGCCATCTTATTCTCTAATGCTAAAATTACAACATTCTGACGGCTGGAAGACTCAGCGACATGTAGCCAAAGGTGTTTTGTGGCCTACTGAAATCCCATTGCCTAACACGGACAGCTTGTGTATACTACTGTTGAGTAACTCCCCTGCATGGGACCTCCAGGCCAACAATGCCATACGCTCATTTCCATTTTACCCCTTTCTGTTCGTCTCTCTGAAGCAGCTGGTAGTGTCGTCTTGTTTCTCCGCTCCGCCGTTTCAACGCGACTTAACATCCGTGTTGTAGGAAAATGGATAGCACATGTTCAAATATCCCGAGACGTGGTCAGCGAAAGTCTAACTCTGACCGAGCCGCGCGGGACTAGCCGAGCGGTTTGGTGCGCTGCAGTCATGGACTGTGCGGCTGATCCAGGCGGAGGTTCGAGTCCTCCCTCGGGCATGGGTGTGTGTGTTTGTCCTTAGGATAATTTAGGTTAAGTAGTGTGTAAGCTTAGGGACTGATGACCTTAGCAGTTAAGTCCCATAAGATTCCACACACATTTGAACATTTTTTCTAACTCTGACCAAATTCGCTCACTTTGATTGACGCTATTTCTGAGGTTAAACAAAATGTACGAGGAAAGCCTCAGAATTTTTAGTTCTGTTCTCAATATCGGTTGAGGAATTACATGCCATGCGTATTACTCGATCGACATTCCCGCTTGAAACCTTCTTCCGCTAGAGGACCCCAAAGTTGTTTTTGGTGGTAATGAAGGAAACAGAGGGTCTAACCTCAACGTGTGTGACAGAGCTCGTAGTGAACGACTGTGTACGTCAATCGACAAGACTAATCGGAATCGCGTTGATGAAATCTTCCGATAAGAAACAGGTCTCAGCTAAGTGTGACATATCACGACAGCGCGTACAAACTATCACTGCAGCACTGCGGTATAGAAAACTATGTGCGTGGTAGGTGCCTCGAATGCTTTACTGCTGTCATGAAACAGAATAAACCGAACATCTGTCAACAACTTGTTTTGCATTTTGAATGTGAGAGTCATGGGTTCCTTAACAACACTGCCACAAGTAATGAAAGTTGGCATCCCCATTTTGACCGCGAAAACAAGAGAGCATCAATACAGTTCCGCCAATAAAAGGATCATCAACGCACAAGTGCTCAGACCATGCCTTAAGCGGGCTGAGTCATGATCACACTGTTCTCGGATGTTCAAGACGTGTACACTTGGAATACAAGCCAAAAGCACCACCATAAACTTTGCAAGGTACCGCAAGACTTTCAGAAAACCGAAATCACGAATTCGAAGAGTTCGTCCACACATCGAGCCAGTGGCGGATACAGAAAAACCTCATGGATGGGGCGCTAAAGATATCTTGAGCTGCCTTTACTTTTACCGTAATAAAAAATAACCAAGTCACATGCAAAGTTCAAGGAAGTGTTTTATTTACACAGATTATACGCATATACAAATCAATGCCATCGTATGATATAAAAAAGTTACAATTGTGGTTCTCTTCCGTAAATGATGAATTCTATGTGCGAATTCTTCCTGGTAAATTGATTAATTACATCGTTTTTGTCACTATTACCGCAGATATACGCATCAATAATTTCCCATACTTAGCTCGTCTTACGTATTAGGTGTGGGAAACTATTGTTACGTTATTAGTAAAAATATTGTTACGAATCTCGTAACAACATTTTTACTGAGAAATTACTATGAATTACTATTATTAATACTTCATAATCAACTGATCACTCTCACTCTTGACTAATCTTCACACTTGCACTTGCTACAACTAGGACTTTTTGATTATTCATTCTTCAGTCTTAATATTTCTGCTTCTGAATGTAAACTAGCTTCCTATTCGGCGAACAGTCCGTATTTTTAACGCTACGTATCGAAGATTCTCTGTACAAGGAAACAGTAGATTATTCGCGACTTTTCTCGAACAAATGCCAGACAGAATAACCTATCGATGTGATAGAATGGCCACGACTTTTCCCGTAGGTACGTGTTAGCTATCTATGTGCCAAACAGAAACGTATAAAATGAGATCACACGGACGCGCGTCTACATAGGAAAGTACAACTATTCTATAACTCGATTCAGTCGAATCGACTGAGTAAAGAAACGAACGAATAGCGTACAGGCTGACTGCCGGGGGCGGCACGGGTGACAATGCCGGTGGCTCCGCAAGGGGGGGGGGGGCAGGGGGGGACAGGGGGGCGCCCCCTCCTCGCCCCCATATGTATCCGCCACAACATGGAGCACCCCTACTTTAGCATGACAATGTCAGAACAAATACGAGCCCTGCGACATCTGCAACAGTTCGACGACCTGGGTTCACTGTCATCGGTCATCCTCCATACAATCCCGAATTGGCATCGTCCGATTTTAATTTGTTTCCAAAACTTAAAGAACATTGAGAACTTCTCTTTGATTGTGCTCAAGCGGAGCAAGCAGAGGTGAGGATATGGCTCCGTCAACAAAGTCAAACATTCTGCAGTATAAACAAAATGGGCTGTTGTTGGGAGAAATGTGTTTGTCGCCAGGGTGTCTATGATGAGAAATAAATCCGTAGACATGAAGAATAACAATGTAGAATATTAACAAAATTTGTTTTATTTAAAAAGATTAAGATAAAAAATTCGGAGGCATTGCTTTTCAGCACTCCCTCATAGCATCCTTTCGTTGATGGATCAACCATGCACCCTTCAGAAGATGTACAGGTAAAAGCATCAGACGCTTATTTCGCATCAGCCACACTTATCTGCCGCACACTCCCGTTCCTTTCTTGATCTAGTCAATATTGTGGGAAGTCTTTACTTTAGAGTACTGTCACCCTATTACTAAGTTTCGTTTTGTTAATGTTAGAAAATATCCTAACTGAAAGTACACTCACTTAAGACATTTGATAGAATTACCCTTCGTTTTAGCGTAGCGTCTTCGATTAGTAATCCTCTTGGGTCCCAGGTTTGATCCTAGGCACTGTTTATATCTAATAAAAGTCATCTGCAGAGCCAGGCCGTAGCGTCCGGAAGGGCATTCTATTGCTGTGATGTAAGCCCAGGACAGCTTGCTATGAAGGGCAACGTAGAATATCGTCGACTTGCCGCCGTGCTGTAAGGGTGCAGTTGATGACAAGCAAAGGGTTCGTCTATGAAAAGAAATGGCACCCCAGACCATACCTCGTGGCTATCGCGCCCTATGGCGGGCGATAGCCAGGTTGGTATCTCAATGCTGTCTGGAAGGGTCTCCAGTTATGCCTTCTCTGGTCATCGGGGTTGAATTCGAAGCGAGACACATCATCGAAGACAATTCTACCCCACTGAAGTTAAAAGTCGTCTGGGTTATTAGGCCGCGTAATATTTCTACTAAAATGATCGACGTTTCGACCCCTCTGCTGGCATCTTTCTCAGGATCTTCTGGTGTCCACTACTGCTAATTTCAATAGAGACGACGGCTATAGCCTTCCGGCATCGTGGCCCCCCTGCCATCAAGGAAGTGAATACGCGGCCGCGGTGTGCGCGCGACATAAAGAACGCGCTGCAAGTCACCTCGGCGGAAAATAATATTTTTGGTAAATATTCCCCCTCTCTTGCTCCTTCCGTTTTGAATATAGCCAATTATGACGACCAACCAATAGCAGTAGCAGGAATTTCAACCAATAACCCTTCTCCAGTGTAAGTGTGGAATAGTGCCTTTCTATCCAATGACGATGGGCCGCCAATGGTTTCCACAGGAGATTAGCCAACAACGCCCCTTCTTCTGCATCAGAGCGGGCATATTAGCCTATGACTATGGCCCACCAATGGTAGCCATTTGAATTTTAACCAATACTGTCACTTCTCCAGCACGAACGCGAGAGAACTCCCCTTTATAAGAGGACGCTACACTCGTCTCTGACAGTGTTCTAGCATTAGTGGACTCCAGAAGATCCTGAGGAAGATCCCAGCAGAGGGGTCGAAACGTCGATCATTTTATTAGAAATATGACACGGCCTAATAACACAGAAGATTTTAACTTCAGTGACAATGGCCACGAAAGCCTGCAGACCTACATAATTCTACTCCAGTCAATGAGGTTCCAGGTCGAAGACGTGTCTGGAGATGTCACGGACAGTGGTGGGATACCAACCGAATCATCGCCCATCTACGGCCTGACAACGTGGAGGTGTGGTCCGAGGTGCCATTTCATATCAGGACCCCTTTTAGTTGTCAATCGTGGCACCCTTCCAGCACAGCGGTAGGCCGACGATATTCCACGCCCTATTTTATTGCCCTTCGTGATAAGCCTTACTGGGCTTACATTTCAGCACGATAATGCCCTATTGGTTATGACCTGTAGATTAAAACTGAAGAAACTGCAAAAAGGTGGGAATTTAAGGAGATGGGACCTGGATAAACTGAAAGAACCGGAGGTTGTACAGAGTTTTAGGGAGAGCATAAGGGAGCAATTGACAGGAATGGGGGAAAGAAATACGGTAGAAGAAGAATGGGTAGCTTTGAGGGATGAAGTAGTGAAGGCAGCAGACGATCAAGTAGGTAAAAAGACGAGGGCTGGTAGAAATCCTTGGGTAACAGAAGAAATATTGAATTTAATTGATGAAAGGAAAAAATACAAAAATGCAGTAAATGAAGCAGGCAAAAAGGAATACAAACGTCTCAAAAATGAGATCGACAGGAAGTGCAAAATGGCTAAGCAGGGATGGCTAGAGGACAAATGTAAGGATGTAGAGGCTTATCTCACTAGGGGTAAGATAGATACTGCCTACAGGAAAATTAAACAGACCTTTGGAGATAAGAGAACGACTTGTATGAATATCAAGAGCTCAGATGCAAACCCAGTTCTAAGCAAAGAAGGGAAAGCAGAAAGGTGGAAGGAGTATATAGAGGGTCTATGCAAGGGCGACGTGCTTGAGGACAATATTATGGAAATGGAAGAGGATGTAGATGAAGATGAAATGCGAGATACGATACTGCGTGAAGAGTTTGACAGAGCACTGAAAGACCTGAGTCGAAACAAGGCCCCAGGAGTAGACAACATTCCATTGGAACTACTGACGGCCTTGGGAGAGCCAGTCCTGACAAAACTCTACCATCTGGTGAGCAAGATGTATGAAACAGGCGAAATACCCTCAGACTTCAAGAAGAATATAATAATTCCAATCCCAAAGAAAGCAGGTGTTGACAGATGTGAAAATTACCGAACTATCAGTTTAATAAGTCACAGCTGCAAAATACTAACACGAATTCTTTACAGACGAATGGAAAAACTAGTAGAAGCCAACCTCGGGGAAGATCAGTTTGGATTCCGTAGAAACACTGGAACACGTGAGGCAATAATGACCTTACGACTTATCTTAGAAGAAAGATTAAGGAAAGGCAAACCTACGTTTCTAGCATTTGTAGACTTAGAGAAAGCTTTTGACAATGTTGACTGGAATACTCTCTTTCAAATTCTGAAGGTGGTAGGGGTAAAATACAGGGAGCAAAAGGCTATTTACAATTTGTACAGAAACCAGATGGCAGTTATAAGAGTTGAGGGACAAGAAAGGGAAGCAGTGGTTGGGAAGGGAGTAAGACAGGGTTGTAGCCTCTCCCCGATGTTGTTCAATCTGTATATTGAGCAAGCAGTAAAGGAAACAAAAGAAAAATTCGGAGTGGGTATTAAAATCCATGGAGAAGAAATAAAAACTTTGAGGTTTGCCGATGACATTGTAATTCTCTCAGAGACAGCAAAGGACTTGGAAGAGCAGTTGAATGGAATGGACAGTGTCTTGAAAGGAGGATATAAGATGAACATCAACAAAAGCAAAACGAGGATAATGGAATGTAGTCGAATTAAGTCGGGTGGTGCTGAGGGAATTAGATTAGGAAATGAGACACTTAAAGTAGTAAAGGAGTTTTGCTATTTGGGGATCAAAATAACTGATGATGGTCGAAGTAGAGAGGATATAAAATGTAGACTGGCAATGGCAAGGAAAGCTTTTCTGAAGAAGAGAAATTTGTTAACATCGAGTATAGATTTAAGTGTCAGGAAATCATTTCTGAAAGTATTTGTATGGAGTGTAGCCATGTATGGAAGTGAAACATGGACGATAAATAGTTTGGACAAGAAGAGAATAGAAGCATTCGAAATGTGGTGCTACAGAAGAATGCTGAATATTGGATGGGTAGATCACATAACTAATGAGGAAGTATTGAACAGGATTGGGGAGAAGAGAAGTTTGTGGCACAACTTGACCAGAAGACGGGATCGGTTGGTAGGACATGTTCTGAGGCATCAAGGGATCACCAATTTAGTATTGGAGGGCAGCGTGGAGGGTAAAAATCGTAGAGGGAGACCAAGAGATGAATACACTAAGCAGATTCAGAAGGATGTAGATTGCAGTAGGTACTGGGAGGTGAAGAAGCTTGCACAGGATAGAGTAGCATGGAGAGCTGCATCAAACCAGTCTCAGGAATGAAGACCACAACAACAACAACAAAGCCCTTCCGCACTCAGAGAGAGTTTCTGCTGCTTCTCGCCGTGCTTGTCTAACACCGTCCAACCAGTTAGGGATTTTGACCATCTGACGAGCAAATTGGACATAATTTGGCACGATATCCCTCATAAGGAGATCGAACAACTCTGTCAACCAATACTAACCCGAATAACGGCTTGTATAAAGAATACAGGTGGACCAACACATTATTGACTTCCTCAATTTGTGAACTCTATCACTTGTATAATGTAATACCGCAGCCACTTTCGCCAAGTCACCGCGAGCGGCCGTGGAGAAGGAAGGGGCCGGACTCCCTGGGGCGAGCCCCCGAGAAGAGGGCACTGCCGTCATTCTGCAAGCACATAGCAGGAACCGGGCCGACATCTTCACCTCGCTCAAAGAGGGACACGGTGCGAAGGGCCAGTCTGACAACGAGAAGCGTGCCGACAACTGATGGACAGCGGCAGCCATCAGGGCGGAACGCGAAGAACGCACGCGCGAAAGCATCCGAGTTCTTCTGGCCTTGTGGCAGTCATCTTATGAAACATCCCCTTGCAAAAATTAATGAATTACTGTGCTGATAAACCTCTTACGTTATTTGATTTTCTAACAGCTGAGCAGAGCTGAACATACTCAGACATTTCTCTCTTTACTTATTCTGATCGACACTAAACTGACACACAATATTTTTAGCGCAACGCAATCTGACTTTCAATAATCCCTACAAAAGAATGGCCCTGACTAAAATTAACCTATACCTTTCACAAATCACTTACCTCACAAAAATATTCGTCACCCAAGCTACTGCAATACAGCGAGCGCGAATACTGCCAGCTAAATAAAAGATTCAAACTACAGAAGGCACTAACTACTGATAGGTATACTTAGCAAATGAGAGATTTTGATAGAGAACAAACAATGTATTTACCTTAATAATATTCAAAAGTCGTCATATATATATATATCATTCATGATATACAATATTACAAATTTACTCTTTCTGATGGACACACGTCCAGATGGTCCGCTCTCAAAATTCTGCCATCTCTCTCCCCATATCCACCACTACTGGCGGCTCACCTCCAACTGCGCAACGCTACGCGCTGTTCACATCCAACTGCCCAACAATACAATAGCAAGTATTCCAACAATGCAAATCAGCCACAGACTGCACACAGCACAGTCAGTGATTTTCATACAGAGAGCGCTACGTGCCGTTAGCAACATAAAAACATAAACAGCCTACTTACAATCTTACCTGCCTTAGAAAACAGGGATGTACCGACAATCCCAGCATCCCACGGGCAGAGGGACGAGCATGCAAAAGGCGCGGGGAATTGGCGCAGGGAGGCGTGGAAAGAAACCAGCATTCTTAAGAAGATGTTTTCCTCGGTAGTGAGGACGTTCCTTGTAAATGTCGGACGCCAGCAGATATTGAGACGGAGCCCAAACATGAGTCTGTTAGGGCTCACGCAGAGAGAGCGGTTATAAAGAAGTGTTGTGTAGCTGCTCTCACAACAGCCTCGGAATGCAGGAAAACATCTGAAGAATGTGAAACCGTGAGAAAGATGCCAATTCACGAGGGGGCACACGCCTGCCCACGCCAATCAGAAAATTTTCAACCTGCACAGAGAGGCGTGGCGATGAGACGGCGATCTGTCATTGGGCTATATTGTAATTTTCGTCCGCTAATGACAACGCCGAAAGGAGTAATGTTTCGAAGAAGAGTTGAGCTGAGAGATAGATGAGAAGCGAATGTCAAGAGTCGTGCAAATACCGCTGAAGCGAGAGGACATGGGCGCTCTTCCACACAGCGCGAACAATCGCCTCCGGACGCCGTGGTAGCACAGCTTCGGCCACGCAACGGACGATTGGCAGACAACGCGGGGATCGTACCTCGGACCCGCCGCAAAGCCGCGATTGCTGTTGAGGGCAGCCAACCCGTGCAGCACAGCTCCGACGCGACGCGCCGCACCGACGCAGCGCCTGCCGCCGACGGCAGTACACGACGAACGATAACGAAGAACAGTGAGACGACTCGTTCCCTCTTCCTTCCCCTTAATAGTATCGGAAGTTCCATGCGGCTTTTCGCGGATGATGCTGTAGTATACAGAGAAGTATACGGAGAAGTAGCGAAATGCAGGAAGATCTGCAGTGGATAGGCACTTGGTGCAGGGAGTGGTAACTGACCCTTAACATAGACAAATGTAATGTATTGCGAATACGTAGAAAGAAGGATCCTTTATTGTATGATTATATGATAGCGGAACAAACACTGGTAACAGTTACTTCTGTAAAATATCTGGGAGTATGCGTGCGGAACGATTTGAAGTGGAATGATCATACAAAAGTAATTGTTGGTAAGGCGGGTGCCAGGTTGAGATTCATTGGGAGAGTCCTTAGAAAATGTAGTCCATCAACATAGGAGGTGGATTAGAAAACAATCGCTCGACCTATACTTGAGTATTGCTCATCAGTGTGGGATCCGTACCAGGTCGCGTTGACGGAGGAGACAGTGAAGATCCAAAGAAGAGCGGCGCGTTTCGTCACAGGGTTATTTGGTACGCGTGATAGCGTTACGGTGATGATTAGCAAACTCAAGTGGCAGACACTGCAAGAGAGGCGCTCTGCATCGCGGTGTAGCTTGCTGTCCAGGTTTCGACAGGGTGCGTTTCTGGACGAGGTATCGAGTATGTTGCTTCCCCCTACTTATACCTCCCCAGGAGACCACGAATGTAAAATTAGAGAGATTCGAGCGCGCACGGAGGCTTTCCGGCAGTTGTTCTTCCCGCGAACCATACGCGACTGGAACAGGAAAGGGAGGTAATGACAGTGGCACGCAAAGTGCCCTCCGCCACACACCGTTGGTTGGCTTGCGGAGTATAAATGTAGATGTAGATGTAGTCGGGTCCACATCCAGTCAAATCAGCCCTGAGATTTATAAATGTGTTTCGTTTTGTGTAAATAGCACGAAAATCAATACATTTCTTTCATGTTTTGAACATACAAGCAATCTTCTATATTCATACATGAACTCCTTAATTTTGTACCCTTTGTGTTTGATTTCATTTAGTTTTTCGAATTCACTACACTTTTGGCGCCCATCATGGGGCGACCGGTATCTGATGTCACAAAATAATTTCTCGACTTGATCACTAAAACAAATCATGCGGTTTTCCTGAAATGGGGATCATTTGTTTGTCTGTACGCCTACATCACATCTACCGATTTCTGTCCCATTCGGATAGTTCCTTCGTGATGTGTCGCTTTTTTTTTTCAGGGTGTATTTTGTCATCCCGACTGAAATGAACTCCTGAGAAAAATTATGAAAATAAGCATTCAAAATTCACTCGTCGTTTCATTTAATTTTTGAGCCGTGGCAGCTCGGTTTGCTGGCCTAACTACCGCTGGCACCGGTATCGATAGTCACCTCCGTTATGACTTTGGTTTTCCTGGTTGAGGCGTGGAGGTTCGGCGCGGAGGGCGTGAATTGTGAATGGCACGTGACGGAAGGAGGGCTGGAGCTGCAGTCCCTGGCGGCGGGGTTTGGTTGGGCAGATTTGGGTTTGACAACGCATGTACCCAGCCGGATCGCCGAGCGACTTGTCGAATGTAGGGCAGCCGCTAAAGACGGTGACGAAGGTCGTGCTATGGAGCTCTGGTGACAGGGGCGTCCTTCTGTTATTTGAAAAGAAAAGAATAATTGACAGAGAGGAGACTGCACCGTAACACACTGCCTATTGATATTCTGACAATGTGCTTTTATTGTTTAAAGGAAATTTTGGGCAACAATATTGTGCCGTGTTCAGTGAATAATATGTATTTGTTTGTTCTGCAGTGCGCCTTGGCTGGAAAGTGGCCAATAGTTGTTCGTGCGTCTTCTTTGAAGCCACGTGATTCTGTTAATTGGCAAGCTGCTTCTATGCACCCACTTCGGGTCCGAAGCTATGAACACTGGCGAGTGGCACTGTACCCGGTGGCAATGTCATGGTACTACGAGGTGTGGCTAGAAAAAAACCGGACTAGTACTGGTGAAACAATAAAACGAATGCAATAAGGCTGAAAGTCGCGTGGCCTGTCACGTGACTCTCGCTCCGCCTACTGCTCGAGTTTCATCTGCCTCCTGCACTCAGTCTGCCCGTGGCGTCTGTTTTAAGTAGTTGACGTTTTGTCTGTGCGTCGGAAAATGTTGTGTGTACAGAAAGAACAGCGTGTTAACATTAAATTTTGTTTCAAACTAGGAAAATCTGCAAGTGAAACGTTTGTAATGTTACAACAAGTATACGGCGATGATTGTTTATCGCGAACACAAGTGTTTGAGTGGTTTAAACGATTTAAAGATGGCCGCGAAGACACCAGTGATGACACTCGCACTGGCAGACTATTGTCAGCAAAAACTGATGCAAACATTGAAAAAATCGGTATACTTGTTCGACAAGATCGCCGTTTAACAATCAGAGCAGTGTCTAAGTTAACAGGAGTTGACAAGGAAAGTGTTAGGCAGATTCTTCTTGAAAGTTTCAACATGAACAAAGTGTGTTCAAAAATGGTTCCAAAGTGTCTCACAATTGAACAGAAGGAACGCCGAAGAATGATTTGTTCTGACGTCCTGGAAAACATTGAAAGTGATCCCACCTTCTTACAAAATGTTATTACTTGCGATGAATCGTGGTTTTTTACTTACGATCCCGAAACTAAACGCCAATCGTTGCATTGGAAAACTCCTGGTTCTCCACGACAAAAAAAGCACGAATGTCAAAATCGAAATTCAAGGCAATGATGATTGTTTTTTTGACATCAAAGGGATTGTGCACATTGTTTGGGTACCAGAAGGACAAACAGTGAATCAGCATTTCTACATTAGCGTCCTGGCTACCCTACGTGACCGAGTACGGAGAAAACGGAACGATTTGTGGAGAAAAAAGTCATGGATCCTTCACCAAGACAATGCCCCAGCTCACAGTGCGTTGCCAGTGAAGACGTTTTTGGCAAAACACAACATTCCCATCTTAGATCATCCACCGTACTCACCTGATTTGGCCCCCTGTGACTTTTTTCTTTTCCCTAAAGTCAAGTCAGCTTTGAAGGGAACTAGATTTGAGACTGTTGAAGCAGTAAAAGAAAAAGCGACGGAAGTAATGTATGGACTTACCGAAAATGATCTGTAGCATTGCTATGAACAGCGGAAAATTCGTATGGAGCGGTGTAGAGACCGAGGAGGAGAGTACATTGAAGGAGATAACATGAAATTGTAAATAATTGTTTTTTCCAGCATCAGTCCGGTTTTTTTCTAGCCGCACCTCGTATATCAGGTACTGGGTATGAATTTGAAATCCAATTGTGATTCAGTAAAGTGTATTAATTCTAACCTACGTTGATGTGTTTGAGTCATAACTGAATTACGTAGGGCCACTACTGAGTGAAATTTTCTGCTTTGCTTAAGCTCATCTTAACAAGTGTTTCTTAAGGCGTTTCAGGAATACTTATTCATGCGTCAGAGGGTTTAACTGCAACTGCTCTGTTTGTACCTGCACCTTGTCAGTTACACGTATTCGCTTACAAGCCAGAGGCGTATGTATTTATTGTGTATGACAAAATCCAGCCGCGTGGGGTTATCTGAGAGGTCTTAGGCGCTGCAGTCGTGGACTGTGCGGCTGGTCCCGGCGGAGGTTCCAGTCCTCCCTCGGGCATGGGTGTGTGTGTTTGTCCTTAGGATAATTTAGGTTAAGTAGTGTGTAAGCTTAGGGACTGATGACCTTAGCAGTTAAGTCCCATAAGATTTCGCACACATTTGACCATTTTTGACAAAATCCATCGCAATTATCTCATTCAGTTTTAGTGAGTTTGCCCTGATCTAAAACTCGCTAAAACTGAAAGAGATAATTGCAATGGATTTTGTCAAAATTGGTCAAATGTGTGTGAAATCTTATGGGACTTAACTGCTAAGGTCATCAGTCCCTAAGCTTACACACTACTTAACCTAAATTATCCTAAGGACAAACACACACACCCATGCCCGAGGGAGAACTCGAACCATTTGTTAGTGTATATTCTGTTATTGTTTGAGGGTACTGCCTCGCATGTGATTTACGTTCACAGCTTATTGCGAAACACGCGAGTCTACCTTGGTGTTTGCATGAACTTTTGTAAATTATAATCAAACTGTTGATCCTCGTACTGTTCATAAAAGAAAAATGTTCAGATTCTCTCTAAGTGGTCCTCATAAAATCGGGTGGGCTCTGTATTTGGTAGATATGGTTTCCCTTTACTGAACGATTCACATTTCATTCTTACTGTTCATACTCGTAAACTCAGATGCTTTGTGGTTATTGAATACTCTTTCCTTTTTGCTTATATTGGTAAAAATTTCAGTAGTTTGTCAAATGTCACTATAATTCTGATGGTTTTCATGTTGTTATTAATCTGAAATTTAATTGATCAGTATGTTTTTCTTAAATAAATGTTAATTTGGTGAAAACGACGAACTGTCTAATGGGCCTCCCTTCCACGTGTTGATGTTTGATCCTTTCCTCTCCTGAACCTGTTACCTGGGTTTGAATTTCTGTTTTCGAATTTAACGTTACTTTCCACGCAGGCCGTAAGTTTTTAATGTTTTCGAGTTGAGAAAATGGTATTCACTTTCTGTGCATTGAGAAAGTCTTCGCGTGACACGTAGTGCTCGACTCCTCTTTCAAGAGGCACTTCGCAAGTTCTAGAGCTCGGTCTTTCACCTCGGGCAACCAGAGGTCAAAGCTGTTGCTGTAGTTTGCTTTTGTGGGGAGAAAGGTTGCTTGCATGCCTGCATCGGCCCTCCGGTTAACGTTGTGCTACGAGGCGGCGCTGAGGAGACGCGCAACACACGCGTGCCAGACGGAGGAGGCTGCCTGTAACGCGCTTGTAACGGCGCAGTTTGAAACGTCGGAAAGCCGAAGCGTCGCTTCTGGAGGGCTCGGCAAACAAGCGGCAGCGGCAGCGGCAGCGAAGATGCGTGGCTCGGCGGTGGTCGGGCGCTGTCTGTGCAGTGAAGGGTTGGTGGGCGGGGGGGGGGGGGGGGGAGGGAGGGGGGAAGCCCCCGAGGGCTCTCGGCGTGCAGGCCAACTTCCAGGGCCTCGCGCTCCGCTCTGGCCTCCAGCGCTTCCCAACTTGATAGCCGGCTCGTCCGACTGCGTCAGATGGCGCCACGAGCGCAACATCACTAGCACCGCACAGACGGCTGTCCGCCACGATTAGACAGTTTTTCACTCCCCGAAATAATCGCAGAGGTCGACGTAGATAAAGTCAATTCCACGATAAAGTGTTCGCCAGAATTTTAAATGTAACGCCCGCAACGACATGTCTGGCAGTGGTCTCGAATCTGTAATCAGTGCGCTTTTGCACAGTGTATAGATAAACAGAGAGCCAGGCCTAAGAAAACTCTACCATCTAGTGAGCAAGGTGTATGAGACAGGCGAAATACCCTCAGACTTCAAAAGAAGAATACAATATTCCAGTCCCAAAGAAAGCAGGCGTTGACAGATGTGAAAATTACCGAACTATCAGTTTAACAAGTCACGGTTGCAAAATACTTACACGAATGGAAGAGCTGGTAGAAGCCGACCTCGAAGAAGATCAGTTTGGATTCCGTAGAAATGTTGGAACACGTGGGGCAATTCTGAACCTACGACCTACCTTAGAAAATAGATTAAGGAAAGGCAAACCTATGTTTCTAGACAGAGAAAGCTTTTGTCAATGCTGACTGGAATACCCTCTTTCAAATTCTGAAGCCGACGCGTGTGACCGAGCGGTTCTAGGCGCTCAGTCTGGAACCGCGCGTCCGCTACGGCCGCAGGTTCGAATCCTGCCTCGGGCATGGATGTGTGTGATGGCCTTAGGTTAGTTAGGTTTAAGTAGTTCTAAGTTCTAGGGGACTGATGACCTCAGATGTTAAGTCCCATAGTGCTCAGAGCCATTTCAAACATTTCAAATTCTGAAGGTGGCAGCGGTAAAATGCAGGGAGCGAAAGGCTATTTACAATTTGTACAGAAACCAGAAGGCAGTTATAAGAGTCGAGGGCACGTAAGGGAAGCAGTGGTTGGGAAGGGAGTGAGACAGGGTTGTAGCCTCTCCCCGATGTTATTCAATCTGTATATTGAGCTAGCAGTAAAGGAAACAAAAGAAAAATTCGGAGTAGGTATTAAAATCCATGGAGAAGAAATAAAAATTTTGAGGTTCGCCAATGACATTGTAATTCTGTCAGAGACTGCAAAGGACCTGGAAGAGCGGTTGAACGGAATGGACAGTGTCTTGAAAGGAGCATATAAAATGAACATCAACAAAGGAAAACGAGGATAATGGAATGTAGTCGAAATAAATGCTACGGGAAATAGGAAGTGAGACGCTTAACGTAGTAAATGAGTTTTGCTATTTGGGGAGCAAAATAACTCATGATGGTCGAAGTAGAGAGGATATAAAATGTAGACTGGCAATGGCAAGGAAAGCGTTTCTGAAGAAGAGAAATTTGTTAACATCGAGTAAAGATTTAAGTGTCAGGAAGTCGTTTCTGAAAGTATTTGTATGGAGTGTAGCCATGTATGGAAGTGGAACGTGGACGATAAACAGTTTAGACAAGAAAGAATGCTGAAGAGTAGATGGGCAGGTCACATAACTAATGAGGAGGTATTGAATAGAATTGGAGAGAAGACAAAATTTGTTGCACAACTTGACTGGAAGAAGGGATCGGTTGGTAGGGCATATTCTGAGGCATCAAGGGATCACCAATTTGGTATTGGATGGCAGCGTGAAGGGTAAAAATCGTAGAGGGACACCAAGAGATGAATACACTATACAGATTCAGAAGGATGTAGGTTGCAATACGTACTGGGAGGTGAAGAAGCTTGCACAGGATAGAGTAGCATGGGGAGCTGCACCAAACCAGTCTCTGGACTGAAGACCACAACAAGAACAACATAGATAAACAGTGTGGGAATTGAATGTTTTGTTTCGTCGGCTGCAGTTAAAAATGGGTGCAGAATATCTGAAGCGTCACTTATTTATATTTATATATTTATCAAAAACGCGGTCTGAGGTCCGTTAAGAAACTACTTGGTTCGAAAGAGGCAAACTGGGTACTTCAAGAGGATAATAATCCGAAACATCGCAGCCACCTCTACACAGCGTGGGCTGGCCGCTATAATCGAGCGGTTCTAGGCGCTTCAGTTCGGAACCGCGCTGCTGCTACGGTCGCAGGTTTGAATCCTGCCTCGGGCATTGATGTGTGTGATTATTAGACCACGTAAAAAAGTATGTTTTAGGCACCTAAAATAGGCTCCTTCAGTAGTTCATTTACGCTATATAAAACCTAAAATAGGCTCTAGTAAAAATGATGCAGAGAAAATAAAAATAAATGAAAATACACAGTGTTGACAGTATGAACATCTTATTTCTCATTAAAAGAAGGATATTGAATATTTACACAGCTACAGAGCTCAGCAATCTACAACATTAATGTTGAACGTAATTCAAAATATTTTTGAGTTCCTGCAAGATAAAGATCTCCGTAAAAAAGATGTGGCAATGGTTTAATTAGTACATTCGTAGTTTCACATATTCTGACCATAGCTGGCTTCACAATAAATAACCAAAATATTTCTAGGTTTTCTAGTGAAAAACTGTGGCGCTTGTCAGTCAGAATCAATTTATACGCTAAAAAAGAACGTTCTACGTCAACAGATGTGACAGGGGCGTACATCATTTTCGGCACATGTTGGACAGGAATGCTGCAATCAGGAGTGCTGGATTTTCCACTAAGTATGTCGGCAGCTGCACACAACTCTTTCACGCCAGTGTTCTTCTGCAAAACCGTTTGCATTTTTGCCCATACTTTTTCCCCTACTTCACCTGGCGCTTCATTAATTTTAATTTTGACTTCTTCAAGCAAAGAAATAGTCGTAGATAGGTCTCCTTGAGCCTTCTAATTGTGAAATTATTCTTGCCATAAATGTGTAGTGGGCCCTAATGTAAGATAAGTTCCATGTTAAAGAAGAATCTTTGAGTAACTCTTTTGCTGCAGTTACGGTTGCAGCATCCTCCGGTATATTTTCAACCACCTTCTGGACAGCTGAGAGATGCGTATTATAGTATTCTGCTGCTATCAGCCACGTGCCCCAGCGGGCAAAAACAGGCTCTGGCGGCAATGGGACATCTGGAAGCTGTTCTTTGAATGCCTGTGGTCTTGGTGGTGCCTTAACAAAAATTTTCTTCACCGTAGATATTACTTTATTTACTTTAGGAAATTGTTGCCTTACTTGCTCTGCTCTGCGGTTGATCCCATGCGCTACACTAGTTACGTGCAGCATCAATGGGTAGAATACTTTTAATAGTTGAAAAGCTGCTATCATATTTGCAGCAACATCAGTGACGGCCAGAAGCATCTTACTCTCATCCACTCCGTTTGGGTATAGCACCTTAAGCCCATTTTTCACAAACTGTGCTATTTATTGGTTAGTTTTTGCAGGCTGTTTTGAGTAAATCAAATGAGCCCTGGATGGAGCATCTGGATCTAGCTTGCCAATAATCAGGTTTGCAATGTAACGGCCAAGACTGTCAGTAGTTTCATCCACAGAAATCCATATATAAGATTCTCCAACATCTTCTCGGATTCTGTGCAATGCAGCATTGTAAGCTGAATCCAAATAATTCTTACGTAAAGTTGACTCTGCAGTAACAGACTGATGGCAGTACTTCTCGAGAAAACGTCTGAAAATAGGGTTTTCTAGTTTCCGAAAGGGGATGTTTGCTGCCACAAGTGCATAACACAAATCACTGCAGAACTTGTTTTTTTCGGAGGATTCACCAGATTTATTGGTTAAAAGAATTTGCTTCAATTTTGACTTTCGTTCAACATTAGCTTTTTGTGCGATTCCACCTGCATGCTGAGTTAAGTGAGATTTCTTAACACTCGAAACCTAATACGAGAGAAAAGATAAATGCAGTTTAGAATCGCATATAAAGAGTATTTCGTGTTACTAAAGGATAGCGATAAAAAAGAATCCTAAGTGACAGAAAAATAAGAAGTCTAAGAAAAACATCAACTAACCTCCTTGTTGCATGCTTGGCAGAAAATAATTTTCCCTTCTGTTGTATAATGCGGAAAATCTTGCAGCCACTGCCTTATATAAGTAGATTTTGAACTAGCTGTTTTCGGCATGGCGTAGTATTCTCACACAGGAACTAGAATTTATTTTGCACTTAGAACGTCAGTAACACTTAACACGTCGGTCGCTACACAATGTACTGATTTGTTTTCGCTGGGAAAAAGTGAACGATGAGCTGTTTCTTTTTCATTTTACTGCGGTGCGTGGGAGCGGTAGGGGAAGTACCGTACTCGTTGCTGGACATACGGCACCTGACAGATGGCCGCCCTTCTGAACCAGCGAATGGAATCTACCGGTGCTTCAGATGAAAACATCTCACTACTGGCAAATTATTTTTCGAACCGGAATATTCACGTATAATACCTTTCACGAAACAGAGTAGTTTGATAGGACTGCCTGTAGACAGCAGCGTGAAAATGCGCGAAGGGCAGTAATTTAGCTATAGAGGGCGTCTACGATTAACATTGTGATTTTTTAATCCGTGCTCAGCATGAAACCGTTTCTTTGCGAAAATACACAGCTGGCCAGAATCAAACGAACGAAATATTTTCAAATATAACATTTAGTACTCCCACGTTCGATTCTAATGTGTAACTCAAATCTTTGACCGGTTCACATTCGCTCACCGAAGTTAAGCACTGTCGCGCTCGGCGCGTACTTGGATGGATGACCATTCAACCGTGCCGAGTGCTGTTGGTAGTGAGGCAAGCAAAGGAACTGTAAACAGTCTCTAACGACCTTCGCCTAAGTTTACTTCCTTTTTCTAGTCTTTGAAAACACAAGAACTCTTTGTCAGATTAACGAAATAGGTACTTTTTAGGATTTTGATGCAGAAATAGGCGAAATTAGGCGTCAACGTTGAAATACGCAATTTTAGGTCCTATAGAACTGACGGTATTCAGTTTAGTTAGTCATGAAACGCATAAGTACCAACTTATATGCAAAATGGAGCTTAGGAAAAAAATAAGTTTTAACCTAAAGATCCGTGATCTATTTTTTACATACGAATAATAAAACACCTATAAAGAGTATTTGGTATTAACAGGGATAGCGATATAAAAAAATAAAAAAAGACCGAAGTGTTAGGTAAATACGAAACATGAGCGCATATCAACTAGCCACCTTGCTGCACGCTGGGCAGAAAATATTTTCTTTCCGTGGAAAAACTTGGAGCCACTGTCTTGTATGATGAAATAGGCACTTTTTAGGATATTAAAGCCGAAATAGGCAAAAATAGGCACTAACGTCGAAATAGGCTTTTTTAGGCCCTATAGAATTAACGCTATTAAGTGTAAAGAGTCATGAAACGCTTAAGTACAAATTTTTATGAAAATAGGAACCCAGGAACAAAATAGGTTTTTACCTAAAATCCGCGGTCTAGTGATTATACTTAGGTTAGTTAGGTTTAAGTAGTTCTAAGTCTAGGGGACTGATGATCTCAGATGTTATGTCCCATAGTGCTTAGAGCCATTTGAACCATTTTTCTATACAGCGTGGAAACAGGACAATAGCTGGCCGGAGTGGCCGTGCGGTTCTGGGCGCTACGGTCTGGAGCCGAGCGACCGCTACGGTTGCAGGTTCGAATCCTGCCTCGGGCATGGATGTGTGTGATGTCCTTAGATTAGTTAGGTTTAATTAGTTCTAAGTTCTAGGCGACTGATGACCTCAGAAGTTGAGTCGCATAGTGCTCAGAGCCATATGAACCATTTTTCAACAGGACAATAGGATGTTCACGATGAATTGGCCTGCAATGTCTCCGGATGCAAATCCGATCGGAAATGTTTGGCCGTATATTAAGATGGAGCTTAAAGAAAAGCAAATATGTACTTTGAAGTAGCTGCCGTATGAAAGCAGGACGATAAGGTGGTCGTTACCGAGAGAATATGCAGAAAATCTCTGGAAAAGCATGCCAAAAAGGTGCCAAGCTATAATCGATAATGGTGGCGATTGGGTTACCTATAAGGTAATTGTGCAATTAGTAATAATATGTATTTTCATGTAAACATATACATACAATAGTGTCTTTTATTTCATACAGATAACGGCGTACATTTTCTTGTGGAATGTACTGTATATCACGCAGAGACCAGTAAAGCCCGGATGCTTTACACTCAAACTACCGTGTATAAGGAAGCTACAGCCTTCTGATTACTTTACAGCTCAGTTTATGTTTTAAATATTTGACGTTAAGCATGTAAGACAGACAAAGATTAGAATAGGTCTGAAATTACGCTTGTGGCCGTGCGGTTAAAGGCGCTGCAGTCTGGAACCGCAAGATCGCTACGGTCGCAGGTTCGAATCCTGCCTCGGGCATGGATGTTTGTGATGTCCTTAGGTTAGTTAGGTTTAACTAGTTCTAAGTTCTAGGGGACTAATGACCTCAGCAGTTGAGTCCCATAGTGCTCCGAGCCATTTGAACCATTTGAAATTACGCTTAAGGTGGGCTTATTACGGAACACTAGAGAATATAGTTTGGGTAATATGCACTCCATTTTAAGCAAAAGCAAGTCTTCCCATCGCAATATTTATGACGGTATATCTCCTGCGCTACGTCTTTTACGCCGATATAACTTTGTAGGCACATTCAGTCATATGCGTGCACACTTTCCGCAAACTGTGTTGCGAATGGAGTCAATAATAAAGAAGAAATAAATTAAAACCTACTGTCTGATGCCGAAGTTTTGTTACATGTACGGTGAAAACGTAGTAAGCGATAAACTTTTTCGCATTCATTATTTTATGGGGGTGTGAGGAACGAAATGTTTCGTAATGGTTTCAAATTACGTGTAAAGTTCGTTAGAAGTCGCGTAAGTGCTGTCATTCTCAAATACTGGATGAATTGATTCCGGATATTGTCGCGCCATGCTTAGACTGCCTCAAAAAATAAATAAATACATAAATAAAAATAAAAGCAAAAATAAAAAAAATACACAGTTTCTAAATGTAAAACACGTATTACACGGTTAAAATTTTAAAATAAGTCATACCTCTCAATCAGAAGACTGTGACAGCATTTTGAATTTCTGAAGTAGAACAATAACTACGTGAAATATGGAAAATGAAATATTTGTTCCCCATGGAAGCCAAGCCGTAAGAGAGACAACCTGCAACTTGTACATGTTTCCGTGTTCTGGAAGAGTCACTCAGTATGAACGAAATTGTTAGCTGCAACACGAGGAAGACGTGCTTTGCTGTGTTCCACAATTTCCGTTGCTTTTTTTTTGTGAGATTTATTGACGTTACAAAGTTCATTTACGGTTCACTTGTGTAAAATGTGACACGAAACCAGACAAGTGCAAAAACTGTGCTTTTTGCTCATTTATTTACTAACACAGACGTATATAAGCGGACTTCCAGTGTGTCCTTTGTTTTCCTTCAGTTCCTTAAGGGGGCCAGTAATACTGTTCGCTTAACATATCGCCCGCACCTCGTGGTCGTGCGGTAGCGTTCTTGCTTCCCACGCCCGGGTTCCCGGGTTCGATTCCCGGCGGGGTCAGGGACTTTCTCTGCCTCGTGATGGCTGGGTGTTGTGTGCTGTCCTTAGGTTACTTAGGTTTAAGTAGTTCTAAGTTCTAGGGGACTTATGACCACAGCAGTTGAGTCCCATAGTGCTCAGAGCCATTTGAACCATTTTTTTTGCTTAACATATCCGAAAATTGTAACAGGATAAGTGGTACCATGTATAGTGGAACAGGGATCTTGGATAATTCTGGTTGCTATACCCATCCCCCTAACCAACAATTCTAAAGTGCTATCTTCGTCTGAAACTAAAACTCAACCAGTGAAACTCACTCTCAACTGGTAGGAAAACTGCTCTGAATGAGTTTATTATCCGTCAGCAGTCCAAATGTACGGCTAATAATGGTACCCTTTAGCAAATGGAGCCAAGGGGTTGGGAGGAATACCTGGTGCACTCAGTGGGTATGCCTGAACGAGAAATTCAACGTACGTACAAAAGAAGGGCAGAATGAAATGTGATCCATGGGTATGTCATGCAGACGCTCAAGAGACTACACTGGCTTGGAGTAAGGCACATATCCGAAGAATGTCTACGTACAAAGTTTGTAGAAGCTCCTCGCCCTCGCACTCCTTGTACTTCAGTCATATTGATCGCGAGGACAAGATTAGACTAACTACCGCATGGACAGAGGGGTTTAAGCAACAGTTGTTCCTGTGTCCTTACGCGATTCCCGCTCACGATGCGCCAGCATTCCCGCTCAGGCTGCGGTGAGTTACGCATAGCTGATTGTCGGTGTTGCTACTGGAGATGCCTGGACGCGGAAGGGGACGCAAAGCTGCTGCCTTGGCGGAGTTGCTGCTCACGATAGCAGGGACTTCCGGCAAGTAGAAGAGGAAGACTGCAGCGCAGTGCTTTCGCTGCCAAAAGCTTGGCCACGTCGCCAAGCACTGCAGCGGAGCAGTTGAGTGTTTGAAGTGTGCGCAAGCACACGACACACGCGACTGCAAGAAGCAGAAGGACGCCCCCTGTACCTGCGCCAACTGCGGCGGCGCACACGCGGCCAACGCCCGTTCCTGCGCCTACAGAAGAAACTGGCGCGGACCGGACAAGAAGACGCAGAAGCAAGTGACCACCACACACGAAGAGGCGGTCACTTGCACAGAAGACGTCGTCACCAGGCGCCTTAACGACGCCGTACAAGCCTTCAAATCCGCCATGGAGGAAGAGAGGGCGGCCATGCTGGCGGAACTGGGCCAGGCTCGGCGTCAGATTGCTGTGCTGACGCAGGAACTTCGATCAGCCAAGTGAGCTTCCGCCACAACAGACACCGCCACCCAGACGACTCCTCCATGTGAGAAGGAGTTCGCGACGGTGGCCACGCAGACCGACGTGCCTGCCGAAGAGGAGGCAACACAGCACAAGACGGACACCGAAGCAGCAGCGCAAGAAGAAGAGTGGGAAGAAGTCCCATTCCTCCCGCTTCCAGACTTGTACAGCGCAAGCGCTGTAACAAAGAATATCGCTGGCTCGCTTCGCGATGGTACATACCCCCACCACGACAACCCCTATCCTTTCGTTCCACCAAACCATCCTAAACCTCCACTCCCACATCACCCGCTTGGGTATCCAGAAGGCCTTCTTGGTCTTTCTAGGGAGGAGTTCAATCTGATTGACTCCTACCCTATCTTCACAGAGTTGCAAATGCGCCGTATCATCATCTCTCTGGTCAACGGAGAATATGATAAATTAGGAATCCGTATGCACGGTATCCCTACCGAGGAAGAGACCTCAGCAACAAGTAAGAAGAAAAAGAAAAATCGTCATATCGACAAGTACAGGAAATAGGTCATCGGCACTCCTTGCCAGTCCAGAAATACCTACCAGTACAGAAAGAAGATTCGACAAGATTCCCAGGAGAGTAAAGGCCAACAGGCCACAAACTTCCTATCGAACATCCTCACAGTGAGGAAGTCACAAAAGGAGCGCAGCAGCAGCTGTCCTTACGTGAATTGAAACGGAAGAAACCCCAAAACCTATTGCCATACACGTCACAGCGCTTTACAAAATATGGATGTAAGTGTAAATGTAGGTCGTCGATTGTGTGGGATGCAACACTAATGTTGAAGTGAAAGGGATAGCTGGAAAGCGACAGAATTTAAAAAACATCAAACCTGCCTCAAGGGTGATGAGGGACGCAACAATCAACAAGGTTTCGCCAGTACCCGCTCGCGTTCATCAACGCCGTTGGAGAGCAGTTTGACCCCTCTCCATGGTATCAGCACATGAAATACCACGTGAAACTTTCCCAGCTGTTATGAAGGCTCATCCACAGAGAAGTAATGTTTCTGTAGCAGAACGGTCTGCGCTATGTAAACTTCGCCATGATACTCAGACTGTGGTTCTTCAAGCCGATAAAAGATAATGCCACTGTTTTAACGTCTCATGACGACTATGATAAAATATAGAGTTTAGTGAGTGACAGGACATACCGGAATATCAGACCTCACTAACCGAGTGGTAAGAAAGACTGCTTCGCTTCCGATTCCGCCTGAAGTTGTGGTTCCTCCAAGGCTTTATGGACTTCAAAAGATCCATAAGGAAGATGTTTCTAAGCGTCCAATAGTGAGTAACATTGGCTCTCCAAATTATGACTACCAAACAGCATTGTCATTAAGGCCTTCTGTGTGAAAATGTACTCGCCACACACACACTCTGCGGTCTTCATCAGCAAACTGTCCGCCCCGGTAGCTGAGTAGTCAGCGTGAAGGATTGCCCTCCTACGGGCCCGGGTTCGATTCCCGGCTGGGTCTGGGATTTTCTCCGCTCGTGAACTGAGTGTTGTGCTGTCTTCATCATCATTTCATACCCATCCGGCGCGCAGGTCGACCAATGTGGCGCAGAATGTAATAAGACCTGCACCATGGCGGTCGGACCTGCACCGCAGGGGGCATCCTGACCAATGACGCCAAACGCTCATTTCCGTTAGCAAACTAAAATCACTGAACCTGAACAGTTCTTACTTGTTAGTCAGCTGGGATGTGGTGTCTTTATTCACAAAGGTTCCGATTTCAGAACCCTTATCATCTATTGGCAGATGTTTTGATAAAGATATTTCAGCTTTGTTGCAAAATGTTATGACCTCGACATATTTTTTTAATTAGTAACGAAGTTTTTGAGCAGACTTACGGTGTGGCTGTGGGTAGTTGGTGGCCAAGTTATTTATGAAAGACTTCGGCGAAAAAGCGCTAGAATCTGCTGTCTTAAAGAAGTGAGTAATCCGGAGATACGTTGATGACACGTTTTTAGTGTGGCCCCATGGTGAAGATAGGCTACAAGAATTTGTGAACCTTCTGAATTCCATCTACGGAAAAATCCTTTCCAATTGGCTAGGAGGGATGCCTTCCATTTTTGAATGTTTTGTTTCGGCGCGAAGATGATCGCACTTTGGAACATGCAGTATATCGGAAACAGACGTATACATATTTATATATACGTGTAAACAGCTACCACCATCCTTCACAGAGCACACATCGTTGCTGACGAGAGCTGTCTGCAGGATATGACTGCATACTTAGAGTTTTTAAAGCCGACGAGTATTCTCCACAGTAGATACGTAAGGCGCTACGATTAAAACCAAAGGCGCCTGTTAGCAGTGCAGAAGAAGACACAAAACGATTCAAAACCACGGCTTTATTGCCATATGGGGGACACCTATCGTCAGAAAGAGGACGGACCCTCAGCAAACCCAAAGTGGTTTCTCGTCCTCCACCGAAGACAGCAGCACTCGCCGGTTACGTTAGAAATGGTTTGATGCTCAGGACAATTGGGGTTTACAATACCCTTTGTGAATGCGGCCTTTCATACATCGGACAGGCGATTCGTGCAATCCTTAAAGATGTGCGGAACGACACAGATAAAGGCGACCCTTACTCCCCAATAAATCGTCTGCGGCAGAGAACTACAGTATACTGGTCACCCTACGTTGTGTGAAAACTTCGGAATTTCAGCGTCTGATTCGACTTTTTGGGACTAGGTGATGAAATTCGCTTGGCGACGAATTTAATTAAAGAGATAGCGGCCTCATCTTGGATAAGTCTTGGAATCAGGCGCTTTCTATAATAAATTTAAAAATTCGTCACGACAATGCAGCTCACTGTGATACATCGACATTCCAGTGTGGATCGACCGCATAACCGCAGATTCGATTCATACACATTGCACTTCTTTGACGCATCTGGCTCTGGCGCTTGTGCACGTGTGGCCATATGCGACAGCTGGGGGGTCAGTTTTTCGGCTTACTCTCAAGATGCCTGAACGGTACATAGCCGAAATATTAGAAAAAGAAGCTGAATTTACGTAGCTGCACACCCGAAATTTAACGCAGCGGACATAACAACCAGTTTCCTGTATTGAATTCACTGCTGAAACTACAGTTTGCCGCAAAAAAATCTATACTGGGCAAACATACAACGCAGCAATCAGCTTGTGGCATCGCATCATACTAGGCACATGAATGATCCACAGTTTGACAACAGACGGGACAGCACGAGAGAGATATGGAAACGGAAACGAGCGTTTGGCGTCATTGGCCGGGAGGCCCCTTACGGGGCAGGTCCGGCCGCCTTGGTGCAGGTCTTATTACATTCGACGCCACATTGGGTGACCTGCGCGCCAGATGGGGATGAAATGATGATGAAGACAACACCCAGACCCTGAGCCGAGAAAATCCCCGACCCAGCCGGGAATCGAACCCGGGCCCGTAGGACGACAATCCGTCTCACTGACCACTCAGCTATCGGGGCGGACACGAGAGAGAAGACAGTTGGGCACCAAGTGTGACGCTGAAGGTGAACTGTCGGGGAGAAAGCATGGAGATTGTATTACTAATTTGTTCGTTACGTATTCGTCGTTTTTTCCGCTTCGACAGCAGCAAGATATCCTGTCTACAGATTCGACATCTATGAACTTCCACCATAGCCCTTGCTTAAGAGCAAGCAATGCATCCCTTATCGTATCCCTAAAGCAGTCTGCCCTTATTGCAACCGCTAGAAGGCTGGTTCCATGAAGTACTGTGTACAGGACGCCAGACTTCATGAGGGTGCTATCTACATCATGGGTGCCAGCCTTGGATGTGTAAAAGTCACCGCTCGTCACGAGATTCCTATGTGTCAACCTAGTATGTTGATAGCGTCGCGATATGGCAGAGAACCATTTCGAACAGAGCAAACCATCATTAACTGCATCTTCCTTTGTTGTAAGCGCTGCACTACTGGTTCAGGCGTGCGAAATTCAGATAATACCTATTCAGTATCAACATTAAATACGTCATACTTCAGCTGGCATCGAAATGTACCAATTAATGCATTATATGGAGTATTGCACGTATACACTAAGGTGACAAAAGTCATGAGATACCACCTAATACGGTATCGGACTTTCTTTTGCCCGGCTTAGTGTCACAACTTGACGTAGCATGGGCTCAACATGTCGAAGTCCCTTGCTGAAATATTGAGTCATACTGCCTCTATAGCAGTCCATAATTGCAAAAGTGTTGCCGATGCAGGATTTTTCGCACTTACTCAGCTCTCGATTATGTCCCGCGAATGTTGGATGCCGTTCATGGCGGGTGATCGGGGTGGCCTAATTATTTGCTCGAATTGTCCATAACAATTGTGGCCTGATGATATAGCGCGTTGCTTCTCACAAAAGTTGCATCGTTGCTTGGGAACATGAAGTCCATGAATGGCTGAAAATTGCCACCAAACAGCCGAAACTTCAGAAAACGCAGTCCGTCCCATGTAAACACAACCCGTACCATTACCGAGCCACCATCAGCTTGCACAGTGCCTTGTTGACAAATTGAATCCATGGCTTCGTGGGGTCTGCGCAACACTCGAATCCTACTTTCAGCTCTTACAATGTCAAATAGGGACTCGTCTGACCGGTCAAAGCTTTCCAGTAGTCTAGGGTTCAACCGATACGAGGCTCTGCAGGCGATGTTGTGCTATTAGCGAAGGTACTCGCGTAGGTCGTCTGCTGCCATAGTCCATTAACGCCACATTTCGCCACACTGCCCTAAAGGATACGTTCGTCGTACGTCCCACATTGATTTCTGCTGTTTCTTCATGCAGTGTTGCTTGTGTATTACAACTGACAACTCTACGCAAACGCCGCTGATCTCGGTCGATAAGTGAAGGCCATCTACCACTGCGCTGTCCATCGTGAGAGGTAATGCCTGAAGTTTGGTTTTCTTGACACGCTCTTGACACTGCGGTTCTCGGAATACCGAATTCCCTATCGATTTCCGAAATGGAAGGTTCCACGCGTCTAGCTGCGACTACCGTTCCGTGTTCAAAGTCTTCTAATTCCTGTCGTGCATCCATAATCACGTCGGATACCTTTGCACACGAATCACCTATATACAAATGATAGTTTGGCCAGTGCACTGCCCTTTCATACATTGTGTACGCGATACCATTGCCATCTGTATTTGTATGCACATCGCTAACCCATGACTTTTGGTTTGATTATTAATAAATAAATCTTCTGCTACCAGTCACGATTTTTCTTTATTTTACTTTTCGCACGATGCGTTTCTAGAAATAATTCTCATTTTCAAGTGCGTTTTTTGTGTGTATTAAGGCATTTCTTTTGATGTTGTCATTGTGTGTGAAGAAATGGCTTAATACACATAAAAAACGCACTTGAAAATGGGAATTATTTCTCGAAACGCGCCGTGCAAGAAGTAAAATAAACAAAAATCGTGACTGGTAGCAGAAGATTTAATTAGTAATAAACAAACCTATTGTTTCTGCACTCGCAGGCTTTCAAAAACCATTTATAATGGATCAAACCATGACTTTTGTCTTCTCAGTGTA
This sequence comes from Schistocerca americana, assembly GCF_021461395.2. NCBI lineage: Eukaryota > Metazoa > Arthropoda > Insecta > Orthoptera > Acrididae > Schistocerca > Schistocerca americana. Next base: position 481,876,311 of record NC_060124.1, on the reverse strand, counting down.
CAGTCTGTCTCTCCTAAGAGACTTCACGTCTGTTTTCTCTGGTGTTTCAGCAGATATTTGCAATTTCTTTGTTGAAACATATAGCTGCGGTCATCCGAAATATATACAGCTCATCTCATGCATGCGACGCCCAGCGTCGATGGAAAGCGTCGGTTTGTTCCTTGTTAGAAACAAAATGATTTCTAAACTGAAATTTTACGTGCCCATTCGACAGAGCGGTCCCAAATTAGTCCAGAGCCATATTCATTTCATTGATGTGTATTAACAGCGACCTGTAAAATACGAAGATAATCAGTATTCCAGTACCAAAAACAACACTCTTGCCCGCACTACTACCATGCAAAAGCGCTGCTGGAAAACAAATTATGTTTCGTGTTTAACTGTTCCCGGTAATAGATATTGATATAACGAATAGCGCAATAGGCGGCCTCAAAAACGAAACTGCAAATATCTGCTGAAAGACCTGAGAAAATGCGCCTCACGGTTTCATAGGAGGGCCTCCCGGTCTATCCTCAGACGCTCTTAGATTTTCAAGGACTCAAGTATGTCACCCAACCTAATCACCGTGATTTAGCGGTTCCATTATTTCCTAACACATTCCAGGATTGTCCCTAATAGTAAACGATAGCTCTTACCTGCAGTACCTACTTACTATTATTAAGATCTATTCAACGTCTAATGCAATAACATTTTATCGTTATCATTGTTATCATTGTATTTCACTGTTGTTGATGTTGTTGTGGTCTTCAGTCGGAATATCGGTGTGATACAGCTCTCCGCATCAGTATATTCTGTACAAGTGTTTTCATCTCTGGACAACAACTGCAAACTACACTCTCTTGAACCTGCTTACTGTAGCAAGCCTTCGTCTCCCTCTACAATTTATGCCCCCAATTCCATCCATTATCAAACTCACTATCTATGATAGCTTGGGAGTTGTTAAATCAAACAATCCTTCTTTTTTTAGTCAGTTTGTGCCCTAAAGTTCTTTTCTCTCGAATCAGAATTAGTACCTCTTCAAAAAACACTCGATCAATTCACATATTCCAGAATGATATTTTCACTCTGCAGCGGAGTGTGCGCTGATATGAAACTTCCTGGCAGATCAAAACTGTGTGCCGGACCGAGACTCGAGACCTTTGCCTTTCGCAAGCAAGTGCTCTACCGACTGAGCTATCCAAGCACGATTCACGCCCCGTCCTCACAGCTTTACTTCTGCCAGTACCTCGCCTCTTACCTTCCAAACTTTACAGAAGCTCTCCTGCGAACCTTGCAGAACTAGCACTCCTGAAAGAAATGATATTGAGGAGAGATGGCTAAGCCACAGCCTGGGAGAGCTTCTGTAAAGTTTGGAAGATAGGAGGCGAGGTACTGGCAGAAGTGAAGCTGTGAGGACGGGGCGTGAGTCGTTCTTGGGTAGCTCAGTTGATAGAGCACTTGCCCGCGAAAGGCAAAGGTCCCGAGTTCGAGTTTCTGTCCGGCACGCAGTTTTGATCTGCCAGGAAGTTAAATTCACATATTCTTCAGCATTCTTCTGTAAAGTTCAAACGTATCTCTTACTTTCAGTAACATTTCATTTCATTATTTTCCAGATTTACATTCTACATCGAGTCTACAGGTATCAGTAGCATTCCATGATCTCAGGCGGCACTGCAGAACGCATCCTGGCTGTAGCAACCGCTAGACCGTCTGGCTTTCCCGCTAGACGGTGGGGGTGACTTGCTGAGGCAAACGGTGAGAAAGTCAGTTACTTCAGTTTACGATACGCAGGGAAACCACAGCCATTGCATCGCGAAGCATCTGATTTTGTTTAACAAAAACACTGACGGAAAAAAATTGTAACACAAAGAATAACTAATGTAGAACAGTAACATTTCAGGAAGACATTTGTCAACGTAATATATTTACGTGATTAGCGTTACAAGATCACAGCCTAATGTAAGCGCAAGGGAAGCCATTGCAAATGTGAAAAGCTAAAAACTAAACTCGGCCCGGACAGGCCATGAAGGTCCAACGATACCAACATCGGGCCACAGCCTCGTCATCGGCAGCCCACAGGCGTCGCTGGATGCGGATATGGAGGGGCATGTGGTCAGCGCGCCGCTCTCCCGGCCGTTTATGTCAGTTTACGAGACCGGTGCCACTCTTTCTCAATCAAGTAGCTCCTCGATTTGCCTCACAAGGGCTGAACGCACCCCGCTTGTCAACAGCGCTCGGGAGACCGGATGGTCACCTATCCAAGTGCTAGCCTAGCCCGGCGACGCTTAATTTCGGTGATCTGTCGGGCACCGGTGTTACCACTGCGATAAGGCCGTTGGAAATGGAAATTTGTGGTAAGTTCCTATGGGGCCAAACTGCTAAGGTCATCGGTCCGCCGGCCGAAGTGGCCGTGCGGTTAAAGGCGCTGCAGTCTGGAACCGCAAGACCGCTACGGTCGCAGGTTCGAATCCTGCCTCGGGCATGGATGTTTGTGATGTCCTTAGGTTAGTTAGGTTTAACTAGTTCTAAGTTCTAGGGGCCTAATGACCTCAGCAGTTAAGTCCCATAGTGCTCAGAGCCATTTTTGTCATCGGTCCCTAGGCTAACACACTACTTAATCTAACTTGAACCAACTTATCGCTAACGACAACACACACACCCATGCCCGAGGGAGGACTCGAACCTTCGACGGGGGTAGCGGCGCGCACCGTGGCAAGGCGCCCTAGACCTCACGGATACTCCGAGCGCCGTTGGAAAAGCTGGTACGTTAATAACCGGTGTAACCTCTATAATGTTGAATGCAATATATGAGTTATGTTTAAAATAACGAAGTTGTAAAGACAACTGCAGTGTTTGACGATTGTAAGTACAAGATCTAGACGGTGCGCCATCGTCACCAGTCGCCTATAGGATGTCTTTCGATCTAGTTCTGTCGTAAGATCATGCTCTCAAGAAATTGCTCATTGTTTCATTTATTATCAGATTACGGTGTTTTTGTAAGCAGACACATCTTCCGGGACTCTACGAACATTATTTCGAGTAATACAGCTTCCCGCTTTGCACTTTCCACAGCATCTGATGGCGCTGATACTGCTTCTGCCAGGGATGTCAACTACTTGATTTTTGCAGCAAAACATGTAGGAAGAAATCATACGCGACAGCTCTCTATGATATTCCATGGACGGGTTGTCTTACTCTCTGTTTGTACCCGGTGGAATAGCACATTCAATGATATTGTACGCCTCTTATACCATCTTCTACGGACTCCTTAACGAAACTAAGACACTTCTAGGGGTTTAGTAAAAAAAAAGAGGGGAGGATCTTGTAGTGTCTTTACTGTCGTGGCCCATTTTTCACCTCGCTGGAAGACTACAATCACACAAACCCTTCAGAAACGCTTTACCTGCTACTGCCAGCCTGCATTGTACAGTACAGCTGTTACCAAATTATTACGCGCACGTCAAAAATACAGATCGCATCGTTTCAAGATATACGTACCAGATAGTCAAAATGGTATTTCCGAAGATATAAGAAACATGTCAAGATAACAGACATTTACACGTATAACTAACAAGGGGAGGCCGCCAATTGTGAAATTCAGATTCGATTCCTACTGCACATAATAAAAGCTCATGGCCAGAGGTGTAATGTGGCAAAGTACCAAGATGCACTTCTCAGCCGTTGTCGAGAAAATCGACAGTTAAAAGAAACCGTTGCCATGAAATACTCTACGATTAATAATTTTCTACAGCGTCGTGGCGCAGCGGTAAGCGCTCGGGTACGTAATCCGAAGGTCGCCGGATCGAATCTCGCGTCATACGACATTTTTTTATTATTAGTTTATTGTAATTCATACATATACATATATATATATATATATATATATATATATATATATATTGTCTTCATAATGTTAACCACGTATAGTTAACGGAAGACGTAGAAACGATATTCCGAAATGAATACGTATAGCGGACGTTCGAATTATAATAGAAACCCCACGAACACAAATTTTCTGTGGCAGGTATGAAATATAAACTCCGTTACTCGCTCGTTACACTTGAAGGACAGATGTTGAATGGGCCGAAACGAGCCGCCGCATAACAACGTAGTTGCCTGCTAACTTCGAAAGAAGGTAGATGCGGTCCCTAGCGCAACTTATAACATCGTCGAAAATCAGTATATATATATATATATATATATATATATATATATATATATATACTATTAATGAATTACTTATGCATGTTGGTGAAGGCGGATCGCTCTCCAATTGTACCGCCTCCATTTTTCCGTTTGTTTAACAGGGTGTACCAAAGCTCTCACGTCCGCACTGATTTTCGACGATGCTGTAAGTTGCGCTACGGACCGCATCTACCTTCTTTCGAAGTTAGCAGGCAACTACGCTGTTATGCGGCGGCTCGTTTCGGCCCATTCAACATCTGTCCTTCAAGTGTAACGAGCGAGTAACGGAGTTTATATTTCATGCCTGCCACAGAAAATTTGTGTTCGTGGGGTTTTTATTCTAATTCGAACGTTTGACTTACGCTATACGTATTCGTTTCGGAATATCGTTTCTACGTCTTCCGTTAACTATACGTGGTTAACATTATGAAGACAATTAATAACATTTGTGAAATACAACTTTGTTTGCGGAAAACATAATGATGTTCGAAGTCGCCAGTTTTTCCACGACAAACGACTTTCAACAACTTATTATATGCATAATTGTTGCAACTGATTGCCGGGAATTTTTATATATATATATATATATATATATATATATATATATATATATATATATATATATATATATATATGTGTGTGTGTGTGTGTGTGTGTGTGTGTGTGTGTGTGTGTGTGTGTATACACACATTTGAATTACAAAAAACAAATACAAAAAAAAAAAATGTTGCATGGCGCGGGATTCGATCCGGCGACCTTCGGATTACGAACCCGAGCGCTTACCGCTGCGCCACGGCGCTGTAGAAAATTATTAATCTCAGAGAGTATTTCACCGCAACGGTTTCTTTTAACTGTCGATTTTCTCGACAACGGCTGAGAAGTGCATCTTGGTGCTTTTCCACATTACACCTCTGACCATGAGCTTTTATTATGCGCAGTATGAATTGAATCTGAATTTCACAATTGGTGGCCTCCTCTTGTAAGTGCAAATGAGCAGTTACAGGCCTACACATAACTGGCCGTTACTCCTTCCGCTGTCTTAAGAAGGGAAGGGGGAGCCCTAACTGGACATAGGAAACACCTTTTTGGTTTATTACAACATTTTCCAGCCATAAAAATACAACTATTAATACAATAACTGTACAAGTCAAATAGAAAATTAATTACTTTAAAATTTTTGCCAAAAACAGTAAAATACTTAACACCACATAACAGTAAAGCGCAGCAGTCCTACATTCGCCGCATTTGACAAAGCTATATAACACGATGGTACGTAAAAATCATTAAATGTGAACCACAACATTAGTATTAAAAGCCGGCAGGAGTGGCCGAGCTGTTCTAGGCGCTACAGTCTGGAACCGCGCGACCGCTACGGTCGCAGGTTCGAATCCTGCCTCGGGCATGGGTGTGTGTGATGTCCTTAGGTTATTTAGGTTTGAGTAGTTCTAAGTTCTAGGTGACTGATGACCTCAGCAGTTAAGTCCCATAGTTCTCAGAGCCATTTGAACCATCAGTATTAACAGAAAACAAAATAATAGGACGTTTACAAGTCTTCATCACTTCCAACCCTTTACAAGGCTAAAAACTTTACCATAACAAATCTTACAGAATTACACGAAGATAAAACAATTTTTTGAGATTTCCTGAGTAAAAACAGACATTAAAGCGCAAAGCTGCTTTCACAAAACACCAAAAGTTAGGGGCCGTAACAGCATTAAAATCACACTACAACGAGAAAGGGGTATCAGGTACGCAATGTATGTGGATGGCTATAGCCAAATGGTACTGGTTATCTTGAGAGGAAGGCACAGCGTAACCACACTCGCTGGCTACTGCTGTTAACGCATTAGTTTGTAGTCCGATTCCCTTAGTATCGCCTGATCTAATTCGATAAAACTTCAATATCCTTGCTTTGTTTTTCAATATCCTTGCTTTGCAATTCGTATCAAAACGCGGACTATTCCGTCAAACCGACCTCCCAAAACCTTACAGATGTACAAAATTACTGGCAAACATTGAAATTTTTAACTTGTTTGTTGTTCATTAAATGTAAGAACAGGTACTTAATCCAGTTTAGTGATTTCAGTGACGACCTAAATAGCTCTAACTATACCTTACTTTGTACAGTAAAATTATTCCCAGATGTATGGTACAGATATCGATCCTATAGTTGAAGGGTCGAATAAACCCTGACGCTCCTTTGCTACAGTGCAGCGGCATAGCTGACGGGGCTGACTCATCGTTGTAGAAGAGGTGAGTGAGTCGAGTCTGAGCAATCTGCATGACGAAGTCCCGGGAGCCCGTGTTCAGCGCATCGCGCGTAGAAGGGTTTTGTGGAAAGATTGCGCTGAAAGTCGCATCAGAGGTAAAACGCAAGTAGAACGAGTATGTGTGTGAGCAGTGAGAGTTTGAAGCTCAGATTTGAATTTCGTATCGAGAGAATTGTTACGTAGTGAAAGGCGATCGTACAGTAATGAACTGGAAATGGTAGACATGAAAAGGCTCGTGATAAGTGAGTGACCGCATTTGTAGACTGAGTGCAACCAGAAGCATCAGTGATGTGTTACATGAATTCAAAGTGGACTAAAATAAACTGTAACGTGCAAAGCGTTCACATATTGCAACCTTTCGTTATTAATATTTTGGAAGGGACGGAATAATAGAACAATGTGGGAAAATAGATAGGGTATGCGTCGCTGGCTTATGGTCGGAACTTAATTATCGGCCCCTGTACCTTGGGAGTAAGCCTGCCCTCTATAAGTAGCTACTTATTAATATCCCTGGCGTAATTTTTCTAACTGTCCAGGCAATATCAAGTATTAACTAACTATAATCACTAATAAACGCAAAAGAATAGTAGGGATGGCTTGTATATAAAAACAAAGGCGATGACGAAGACAATGACGTGAAGAAACTAGTTTGTCTGAGCAATGCTAGATATACTCTCATAGGGCGACATGTGGAAACAGGAAATGCACCCAGGAACGTGTTAAGTCTCCTTGCACGGTGTGTTATTCATTAGTGAATACAGGAGCAAGGAACAGATACAATTCATGAACAGAGAATTCAGATATTAATTTATTCTACATCTGCTATGAAATAGTAAAAATAATACATAACTTTGCTGCTGTACTTGCAGCGTCAGTAGCTAACAGAACATGTGAATGTAGAAATATATAGGGTGGTCCATTGATCGTGACCGGGCCAAATATCTCACGAAATAAGCGTCAAACAAAAAACTACAAAGAACGAAACTTGTCTAGCTTGAAGGGGGAAACCAGATGGTGCTATGATTGGCCAGCTACAAGGCACTGCCATAGGTCACACGGATATCAACTGCGTTTTTTAAATAGGAACCCCCATTTTTTATTACATATTAGTGTAGTGCGTAAGGAAATATGAATGTTTTAGTTGGACCATGTTTTTCGCTTTGTGAAAGATGGCGCTGTAATAGCCACAAACATATGGCTCACAATTTTAGACCAACAGTTGGTAACAGGTAGGTTTTTTTAAATTAAAATACACAACGTAGGTATGTTTGAACGTTTTATTTCGGTTGTTCCAATGTGATACATGTAGCTTTGTGAACTTATCATTTCTGAGAACGCATGCTGTTACAGCGAGATTACATGTAAATACCACATTAATGCAATAAATGCTCAAAATGATATCTGTCAACTTCAGTGCATTTGGCAATACGCGTAACGACATTCCTCTCAACAGCGAGTGGTTCGCCTTCCGTAATGTTCACACATGCATTGACAATGCGCTGACGCATGTTGTCAGGCGTTGTCGGTGGATCACGATGGCAAATATCCTTCAACTTTCCCCACACGAAGAAATCCGGGGACGTCAGATCCGGTGAACGTGCGGGCCATGGTATGGTGCTTCGACGACCAATGCACCTGTCGTGAAATACGCTATTCAATACCGCATCAACCACACGCGACTATGTGCCGAACATCCATCATGTTGGAAGTACATCGCCATTCTGTCACACAGTGAAAAATCGTGTAGTAACATCGGTAGAACATTACGTAGGAAATCAGCATACTTTGCACCATTTAGATTGCCATTGATAAAACTGAGGGCAATTATAATTCATCCCATAATGCCCCAAGATACATTAACCCGCCAAGGTCGCTGATGTTCCACTTGTCGCAGCGATCGTGGATTTTCCGTTGCCCAATAGTGAATATTATGTCAGTTTACGTTACCGCTGTTGGTGAATGGCGCTTCGTCGCTAAATAGAACGCATCCAAAAAATCTGTCATCGTCCCGTAATTTCTCTTGTGCCTAGTGGCAGAACTGTACACGACGTTCAAAGTCGTCGCCATGCAATCCTTGTGCATAGAAATATGGTACGGGTGCAATCGATGTTGTTGTAGCATTCTCAACACCGAAGTTTCTGAGATTCCCGATTCTCGCGCAGTTTGTCTGCTGTTGATATGCGGATTAGCCGCGACAGCAGCTGAAACACCTACTTGAGCATCATCATTTTTTGCAGGTCGTGGTTGACGTTCCACATGTGGCTGAGCACTTCCTGTTTCCTTAAATAACGTAACCATCCGGCGAACGGTCCGGACGCTTGGATGATGTCGTCCAGGATCCCGAGCAGTATACGCAGCACACGCCCGTTGGGCATTTTGATCAGAATAGCCATACATCAACACGATATCGACCTTTTCCGCAATTGGTAAACGGTCCATTTTAACACGGGTAATGTATCACGAAGCAAATACCGTCCGCACTGGCGGAATGTTACGTGATAGCACATACTTATACGTTTGTGACTATTACAGCGCCATCTATCACAAAGCGAAAAAAGTGGTCCAACTAAAACATTCATATTTATTTACGTACTACACGAATATGTAATAAAAAATGGGGATTACTTTAAAAAAAACGCAGTTGACACCGGTTGACCTATGGCAGCGCCATCTAGCGGGCCAACCATAGCGCCATCTGGTATCCCCTTCAAGCTGTACAAGTTTCGTTCTTTGTAGTTTTTTCGTTTGACGCATATTTCGTGAGATATTTGGCCCGGTCACGATCAATGGACTACCCTGTATACAGATAGAAAAGATTTATAAATCTGCTCAGAAGACATCGAGAGTCTGTGAATGTTATTGAAGTAGCTAACACACAGAATGAGGTCAACACATGAGCGTTCGGACTTAAGTACACCCGCCGCTGGAGCTCCGGAGAGGGAATGCTTGCATCTCATTGGCAGCGGTGTAATCGTCCGTGGCAGCGGCCTCGTACCGCGGTGACGCGACTTTCGGCTCGCCTATTTGCAAGTGCGGCCGACCGGATGGTGGCCGATACCTCAGAACATTGTCGAACATGTCCGATTTTCTGGTCCAGGTATTACGGTGTGGTGAGGCAAAACATTCCATGGGAGGAACCTCCAGATCTTTGAAAACGGTGTACTCACAGTCAACATTATTGTGACACTGTACTCCCCCTATAGCGTCTTTTCGGAGATGCGCTGGGACTTCAGTTTTATGGATGTGTGACCTCCCCTTCTCTCTCTGCTCCGTTTCTTTCGCTGATCTTTCCGCTTCTTTCTTCCTTCTTCGTACCGCGGCTGTATATCAGGGTTTTCAATACAGAAATGTAGTGAGAAGGGGGCACATGTGTGTGGTGGTTCACGATATCGCAGTTCTGTGAGGGAGCGTCACTCGTGCCTCTGGTTTGAGATGACTGACCACCGAAGTACGAACGTTTCTCAAAAGAAAAACAGATATGTGCTCTCTTTTCTTTTAAAACTACAAATAAAACTATAAATAAACTATAAATAGTTGAGCTCTACACCATTGATGAAGCTTCAACCTAGATGGAAGTTTGTTAATACCAATTAGCTGAAATTAAAAAAAAAAACTCATCCAATCCAGAAGTCACTCACAGTCAGTGTAATTAGTTTCTGATGTGTGTGTAGTGGTCATTGATAATTAAAATGGCTGGTCCCGGCGGAGGTTCGAGTCCTCCCTCTGGCATGGATGTATATGTGTTTGTCCTTAGGATAAGGTTAAGTCGTGTGTAAGCTTAGGGACTGATGACCTTGGCAGTTAAGTCCCATATGATTTCACACACATTTGAACACATTTATAATTAAAAGGTCGTTTCAGTAATTCTATCACTGTCCGTTTATGAGTTGCTAAGCTACGTATCAACAAGTTGACTGCCGCGCGGGATTAGCCGTGCGGTCTCAGGCGCTGCAGTCATGGACTGTGCTGCTGGTCCCGGTGGAGGTAAGAGTCCTCCCTCGGACATGGGTGTGTGTGTTTGTCCTTAGGATAATTTAGGTTAAATAGTGTGTAAGCTTAGGGACTGATGACCTTAGCAGTTAAGTCCCATAAGGTTTCACACACATTTGAACATTTGGACAAGTTGACTATGCAATGATTAATATTTGTCGTATCCCGATAGTATATCGCTTCTCGCTTGCTTTAGCACCAAGACGATTACTATGCCACTCATGTAAGTCTTTGATAGTCATTATCAAGCTAATGTCCGTAAATTGCGGTTAATGTTACTGAATCCTATAACGCCCGGTATCCAGCCGCGTATCTTAAACTCCGCGCCGATATTTGAGAATTCGCGCCCGATTTGTTTGCACCAAAGTCAGGCCGTGGTTCCCTAGAATAATTTTTAAATCAACTCCGAGTTGTAAATTGACAATTCTATGCCAATTCATGAAAGTTACAGAAGATCCGCACTCGACGACTACTAGATCGCACACTCGAGCAACACGGAAGTTTTTGTTCTTACGAAGAGAAAACATATCATGCATAATGCAATAAGGTGATCTGCTATGTCAAAACATATTTATATCTAACTCATTAAAACCTATTACCTATTAAATGTTGTACATAATTAAATTCTTTACTCTGCAAATAATCAATAAAATTTAGAAATGAATTACATGTATAAAGAAATCTCAAGTCATGGGTCACTACTTGTTTCGACTCTCCTACATTCACGTGACGCAAAGTAGTCCGACTATAACTCATGTAATGCTACAGATGACAATGAGTCAGCGCATCGAACCCTGTAGGAGTAGGAGTTTTCGGAACGAGAGGAAATTCGTTGAGTAGACTGGCCTGTCCATTCGCTCGACTTAAATTCCGTCGGCCACGCACGCGATGCGTTTGCGACGCATACCGCAGCACGCCCAGAAGCACAAAATACCATCCGCGGTTGACAACCGCGTTGATGGAGGAATGTAGGCCCTACCATAAGACGTCTTTAACATCTTGTGCACCATGGAAACACACTGCAGAGCGTGATGAACACAATCCCTTTTAAGAAACATTTCCCGCCGTCTGTAATGTCTAGGAGACCATCATGAATCGCGGTGACTTCAGTTTAATTATTGTTTTTGAGTAAAAGTGTCGTTTCCGTTCGTCTCATTGCGTATGTATTTCAGTTACCTTCTGTACTACACTGTAGCAGGTCCTTCTATGTATAGTCCAAGTTTCATCGGCCTGTGTTACAAGGCAATGACTAAGCATGCGAAGATTACTCTCGTCCTTAAGTTTTGCACCCTAGTGTATTTACCTTTAGTAACCAGGAAGGACAAAAGAGCTCCGTCAACGTCACGTTTAATAATGAATCTAGCGCTGTCTTTTACGGATTTTTCGCTGGATCTTGGAACACATTGCACACTGTGAAACGTCCTGCTAAACCCGCAGAACAGGACAGGTAGTTGGAATTGCGGAAAGCGGCCAAAATGAGCGGCTGTCAGTTACACTCGAACACATATAAATTTATTTATTTGACCAAACATTACAGTACAAATTCTTGAACTTAGTTATCGGCTAAATACGCCACAGTATCTTATGCCTTAAGGGCATAACCACTTTAATTTAAAAAAACCGGCTAAAAGCCATTAACTTAAAATTCAGACGCCAAAAAGAATATTTAGGAGGCAGAAGGCCTCACGTTAAGTAAGTTCTATAATTTGGGTGAAGGCCCAAAAATCTAACACTTGAAAAGCAACAACTTAATTTAAAGACGGCTTAAGGCCGATGATTTAAGACTCAAGGTAAAAATTAAATAAAGAAACACAAGGCTGGAGGCCTTATTTCCAATTACGCTGAAGGCTTCAAACAGTCTGATGCTCGAAAGACAAAGATCCTTAGTTTAAAAACGGCTGAAGGCCCCCATGACTTAAAACTCAAGGTAAAATAAATTTAAACAACAAAGCCTTATCTTAAATTAGGCTGAAGGCCCCAAACAATCTTACACTTGACAAGCAAGGAACTTTAATTTTAAAACGGATGAAGGCCCGTGACTTAAAACACAACTAAAATAATTTTTATCAGGCAGAAGGTCTACGGCTTTATCTTTAAACAATATATTAACGTTCACTTTGGTGAGACAGGCAGTCGGCCCAACCATTCTCGATCCGACGACAACCCAACCGACAGACAGTCAGTGGACCCACAGACAAGGTAACTTGCGCTCCACTCGAGCAGCACACAACCAGGAGTTCAATGCAAACGTAAAAGGCATGGACGCCCACAACCAAGTATACATTACGCTGTCGAACTACGCACCGTGCTGGACAGCAGCAACACTGTGAGGAAATGACACTGCCTAAATTTACGTCAACGGCCAGGGCAGGTAACTGGAACATTAATGGCCACAAGGCAGAAAATTCCGCTGGTGCACTTCAATTGCAAATAACCAAATACAGTTAGACTCCACCGGACGGTGGATAAACCTTCGCCAACACAACCATATACGTTGTTGCTCGCAGGAATGTCCCAACATCGAACAATGTGAACAGTCTTGACTTGCTCGTAAATTAAATCCAAACCCAACTTTCGTGTCCAGGGTCGGTGAGCCACAGACCTCGTAGCAATGGGAACAGCGCCACACACTCCAACACTGCGTAGAGGCCGCCAGCGGGCCCAGCCAAACTACGGCCCACGGAGATTTCCTCGCTGCTCCACACCAACCGACCGACTCCTCGCACACAGCACAGCCGGAAACTATCAGCACCAGACCAAAGATAGTACAAGGTGCGAATATCGATACACACCGCTGCTGCCTCTGACGGAGAGAGCAACAACAAAATAATCGCAATAACCGCGGGAAACCAAACGCAGAATAGGAACCAAGGTTTAAACCAACGCATACATGAGCCCAACACGGCTCACACTGTTTAAGCACTATTTCTTACGACGTCTTTTCTTACGATTCAACGCCGATGTTTCATAAGCTTTGAGCATGCTATTACATTTGCGAGTCATATGTTACGCTACGGCCACATAGCTGTGTTTTAACTCTTGAAAATCACTACGCAGCCGAGATTGTGCAGTAGGGAACAAACTAATACATAAAAAAATGAAGATTTGTTTGTGCTTTCGTCTTCATTGTATTCCTACACTGTTGATCTGACTACGATGAAACCTTGGTTAATTGTCTGCACGCCCACGAAGGTTTCTATTGGGATAAAACCACTACCACCCATAAATGTGGTGGTGAAAAGAGGGTGACATAGAAGCTTAACTTAGGAATCTCTACAAAATTTGCAGTCAAATTTTTTTATGTACGTTACTCATTATTTGTATAATTACTGGAATAAAAATATTGTGGCTAATGTCCCCCAGCCACTCCTATGTGTGTGAATGGAGTTGAGAGGACGTGACATGCAAAAATTTTCGCTAATGACTGATTTTAGTATAAATCCAACGTTTTCTGGTTTTCTAGATTTTTCGCGACAGTCACGATGACGCCTCACACTGAGTGGGGTACGTGGGGAGGAGTGGGGGGCGGGGGGGATTTCAAAGACAGTGACATATCTCTGAAATGCATGAAAGAAACTAAGTGTAACAAAAGTGGCACATGTAACACTCACTAAATAGAACAATATACAGTGACAGTAAGACACTCCAAGCACACCTATGGCTGAGTGTTTAGGGTGAACATGGGCGACATAAAAGCATAAATTAAAAACACCTGGAGAAGTTTCAGCCAACTTTGGGACACATGACTCATTATTTGTATAAAATACTGTGTGAGTAAGATACCCCCTTTACCAACAGGAGTGGGATGACGATGAAAAGGGGTGACATGCAGAAACGTCAGAAAATTACCCGTAAGTATTTCTTTCCTGTAAGGAATTGACATGGCGTACGAAATGTTGGCGCATCGTAAAAAAATGTTCTATTTCAACTGCGGGCTCGCTTCTTGGTTACTGAGGTACGATAAATGTAATGTTGCATTCTTTTTTTTGGAAAACCTCTTATTTGCCGGGATCGCAAGGTAGGATACAAAGATTAGAAGTTTAGACCAGTTAAATGCCCGTCTTCAGATCTGAAAGTATGCAGAAGACGACGAGCAATATTCGTAGTATAAAGAATATAAGAAATTATTGATTCTGTAGTAGTTCTAAGGCTATATACATAACAGAAAATAGTGTCTGCATCGGTTACTAAAGCGAGATGCATTGTAATAATCATGTTTACAGTTTCTGACTGTAAGATAATTGCAATATTATATAATATATGGAAATAATCTACGGCCATCGGTAAAAAGTTTCAGACAAAGAGTTTTTTAAAATTTATAGTCACAGTAACTATATGCTTTGCACCATTGCATTGTGCTAAATAATAGATACATCGTAATGAAATTGGGCAATACATGGATCCTTCTTGTCTGTTGACAATACCGGAAGAAGGTATCCTGCTGTCAGCAACAGACAGACTGGCCGGTATTACGATATAGAGGCAGAAGGAGGTACGCTATTATAATTCCATATGTTGCAGTCAGATACTCACGATATAGATTCTATACAAGCCTAAGCAATTCTGAACGTCAAACTTTTACAGGGAAGGGCACATATGTCTGTTATCTGAAAACTAAGAAAGGCTGTATAACATAAATATAAGCACTGTTCTCATCTCTTATCTTATTATGCAAACGTAGAGGGATTTAGAGACTTATCACATCTGGAATGCTTTCCTATGAAGTCTGCACTTAGTAGTCCGTAGTCTACGTCAAAAAACCTATTAACGAAGCACATAATTGTGGTCTGATGTCCAAATGTTGTTATGTTGTGAATGTTTGCCTTAAGTGTTCTGTATATTTTCATATCTGAAGATGGCTATTTAACTGGTCGAAACATGCAATAATTACATTCTTTCTTGCGATCTTGGCATATAAGTTTTCCAAAAGAATACTGCAACACTATATTTAAAGGCCTCCTCCTTCAACATTGACAATGTCAGGTAATTATGTAATAAATCTCTTCACGCGTCTTTTACTCCGAATGGAGAAACAAAGAGGACTTCGTAGGTGAAACGTCGCTTCCCATTAGCTGAAGGGCGCTCAAATAAAGATCTCGGATGAGAAGCGTTATTGAATTTCTGGCCACTTTCTCACTGTTCAGTCGGAAACGACGCGGAGGAATTCCATTAGAGAAGCTCCATAGCACTGATAGGCGATTGTTTCTGTGTCCTCCCCAGCTGCGCGTCCACCCTCCACAATCCCCACCCACCCCCACCGCCCCTTCCCGCTCTCCGCCGACGCCACTGTGTTCCCTCTTCGCTCTCAATCTACTCTTCCAGCGCCGCAGACCGAAAAGTAATCCGATATTGGAACACGTCTTTCGAGTGAAACGAGGCGAGAAAGAGGTGGATAAGACGGGAGATCTACACAAAGAGAAAATCTAGGGAAGACGAGTGGAAATATCTAAGTACCTGGATACAGATCGTGGTGAGAATGAAAGTGAGTGACGAGAGAGAGAGAGTGAGAGGAGGAGGAGGAGGAGGAGGAGAAAGAGAGAGAGAGAGAGAGAGAGAGAGCAACGTTAATGGTTGATTAAATGTTCGCTTTGGCCGACTTTGTCACACTACAGCTACCACTTCAATTAACCCGTTTAGTGTCGCGATTCGCGGTAGCCTTTGTTTGACCCCTTTTATATTTGCCACCGTCTCATCTTGAGTTGTCATTCAAACAGGGTGAGTCAAAAAATGGTTCAAATGGCTCTGAGCACTATGGGACTTAACATCGGAGGTCATCAGTCCCCTAGAACTTAGAACTACTTAAACCCAACTAACCTAAAGACATCACACATATCCATGCCTGAGGCAGGATTCGAACCTGCGACCGTAGCGGTCGCGCGGTTCCAGACTGAAGTGCCTACAACCGCTCGGCCACACCGGCCGGCCAGGGTGAGTCAATATGTGTAAGTGACCTCGAACAATACCTGTGGGATTCCCTGCTTTTTTGAGGTCCGACGCTATTATGCAAGTTCTTACCATATTTTTATATACGTGCACCCAATTTCTAAATGATGTTCATAAACTCTGAGTAATATAAACGAATTAGACTAGCTTACATTATCCGTAAAGTGCCACTGACCTACTGAAACGAGTTACAGTGCAATTCAGCGTGTGATGTGACAATATCAGAATTATCGTAGCTGAATCTCTACACTGGTAAGAAGCAACGACAGAACGGCTCAAAGAGTATGTAGAGGTGGCGATAGAGTAAAACAACATCAGTGCGTAGAGCCTTCCAGTAGGACGTAAGTGGGCTGTAGTCCAGATATGGAGACAGCGAAGTTAATGTTAATTCCAAAAACATAAGAATATTGGTATAGTATAGGTGATTACAGATTTTGTTGTGAGCGGTTGAGAATCATGATCAGCCGCTGAATCTTTACAGAAAGAAAGACGCTTATTTCACAACGAGCCACAAACCAGAATAAATACCTTGCACCTATTGAACCAGAAGGGCGTTTATATCAAACGTCACTTCTATTTTTTGTGTTTCTGATCCGTGAAGGGTGATTATCCGAGCAGAGAGACGAACATTCCGTACCATTAATCGCTCCTAACCCATCTTCCACAAGACTGTAACAATACAAAACAGATGGAACTGCAGCATCGCTAGTTGTTGGATGGATTAGGCACAAAGAGGCTTGGGGGACTGATGACCTTAGCTGTTTAGTCCCCCTTAAAAAACCCAACAACCACCACCAACAACCACCACAAAGAGGCTCATAGTCAGGCAGACGTGTTCATAAATAAAAATTCTCAGGGAAAATAATTTTTCAGACAGTAACTAGCTTTCGCTGTCCACATGCATAGCTCCTGGAGCATGGAAATTTTACGACGTTGTACTTCGACAAGAGAAAACGCTGATACTTTTTAAGGGGATAACCCTCTTTGAAGACACGTAAAGTAATGGACGTTCGTGATGTTTCTTTTTCAGGTACAATATAAAGTAATGCTAATCTAGGGGTATATTTTTATTCTTTACGCTTATGTCCCAAAAATATCATTTTTGTTTCCACATTGAACGCACGTTGTAACCGCTGTATCAAGTAGAAGGACCCCTCGCAGCTGCAACGCTAGTGATCGGCGGAAATTCCCGAAGCCCCCCTATTTGACCTGTAACAAACTAATGTTGAATGAGTCATTTTGAATATACACGGACCGAAAAAGAGAGCAACAACAAAAAAATAATTAATGTAGAGTAATGAAATTTCGGAAATTCACTTGTCTAGGTAACGTATTTAAGTGATTAAAATTGCTAGATCACAGCGTAATGTAAGCAAGAGATAAGCATTGCTAACGTGAAATGCTAGTATTAATAACCAGCGTAATCGCCAAATGTTGAATGCAAGCATCCAAACGAACACTCATTGTGTTGCACAGATGCCGGATGTTTGTTTATGGGGTGGAGTTCCCTGCGTGTTGCACTTGGTCGTTCAATAAAGGTTCTTTATCGAAATATCCTATTCAGTAAGCTTCTGAGACCTTTTACCGAACGGTCCTCCCACAGATTTTACGACAATTGTACCGAGAGGTTTTGGATTTCGGTCTGGTCCTGTCGATCTGTGAGCTGCGCTTTATGTACACCTATAATTTGTTATTTTAAACATATTTAGCGGTTTTAACTTTGGACCTTTATATTTTTTCTTGTCAGAAATCATTATTTCCGAATATGTAGCGACTTCCGAGTATGCGGTTAGACAGGAATCTGAGAGCACAACTTAAATCAGTGGGAATGTAACTAGTATCAGTCATCTTCATAATCTTGGTTGTCACAAGTATTTATCTGCGATCGAATCGTCAACAACAGTAGACAGAGATGAAAGATCTCCGCCGTAATATTATTAGACTGTACCACCATATATGAAACATTTTCATTCATGAGATGCATTTTATATACTTCGACGAACTGCAGGAGCTCTCGAAAATATGTTTTTTTTTTTCAATTTTGTTTTTAAGACCCAAATCGTTGACATATCATATACGGAAGTGGGCTACTTAATCTAGGAGCGAGTTATAACCACATTCGGTTTATCTTCTTATTCTTTGAAACTCTCAGTATCAATTTTTCTGGTGTTTTTATAGATGTATTAGTACAATGTGGTACTACACACTATTCCTAACTCATTTTCCGAAACGTAAAATCCAAAATACGATGTCAGTGTGAATGAGAATAAGGTGACATAATGCGGCATTTACGACAATCTGCAAAATACGGTCAAATACGCTATCGTTATTATGCATGCATGGAAACATGTAGTCAGAGAAATTGCAAAAATTTTTTATGCGTTTCAGCTGAGAATCATGGAAATGGATATACTGTGCCTGATACTGTTAAGGAAGAGGCAAGGGCGACGAAGGCGGGCACGTCAGGTCGATGGAATGCGGCGTCATGCGTTATGGCAACGTAAACGCAATTTTCTGTACTTGGAAGAATAGCGCGCCTGTGTCGTCTGCTAGCCGCTTTGTGTTCGTGGAGCTGTGCGCGCTGCAGTGCGCATGCGCGGATCTGCATCCGCTTGCTTTTGATTGGCTCGCGCGACATGAACCGACAACAGCGCTTCGATTCTCTAGACCCGAACGGTATCGCTACCGAAATGCATACTGAATAACGGAAGGACTCTAATTCCAGTACTAGACAGTTCGGTGCTATTGAGTACTGAAACGATCGGTACAATGGCGGATAGGCACCCTGGCCTTCTACTAACACACGGCCACGACTGCCACCGAGGCGGAACAAGATTTCATCAGAAAACAAATACAAACTTCCAACCTGCCCTCGAATGAGCTCTCGCTTGACACCACTGAAGTCGCAAAAAGCGGTGGTTTTGGGTGAGTGGAACGCACTCTACAGCGAATCTGGCTCTGAGCTGCCTTGAAGTACCCGGTTTGTAACAGTTTATTGTGTCAGTGTGGTGCCAGCTACAGCTCGAATTGCTGCTGCAGACGGTGCGCTGCAGTCATATGCCGAACACAACGGCCTTCCCTCTCGATGATACAACGTGGCGGTCCGGAGCCAAGTCTTATTGCCGCCATACCTTCCTGTGACCATGGCTGCCAGCAATCATATACAGTGGCTACATTCCTACCAAGTCTTTCTGCAGTATCCCAGAAGGAACATCGAGCTCCTCGCAGCCCTGTTACACAACCTCGTTCAAATTCCGTGAGCTGTTGACAATGGCGTCATCTTTATCGTAAGTGCATTCTGCACTAACATCAACTCTCTACTTCCAGTCTCGAACAACGCAAATGCTCATGGCCGTATTTAAAGCCAACCTGATTTTCGTACTCACAGTGGCTCCACTCCCACTCTTATCCGAGTGACGCCAAATTTCAATAAACTTCAACTTTAGGATGTAGAATCATGCCTACTAGTTTTCGCTTTTGTCGCACAACTCTTTCTTGATGTTGCGATTTTTTTTCACACAGTGGCAGTTATAAATACTCATGAAATCCATGTGGTGAAGGACTGTACCAAATGCTTGTCTATGGTATAACACAGTCAACTAATATTTTATGTGTTATAGTCTCTGTTGTGACTGAAAATTCGCAATTTTTCACAAACACAACTTTGATTGATGTAAGTTCACAAGATTGATGACTGAGCAACAAACGAAAGGTAGCAATAACAATGCCAGTAAAAGTCTCCTAATTGAGGCAAACAGAAGTTCACTTCTAATTTTCCACAAAGGTTCATGGTAACACATACACTAGTAACAGTCCAGTTCAGAGACGAAGACGTAATCTTCAACGGTCGCAGTACACAAAGTCGGCATCAGGGCTGAACCGAACTTCGGGGCTGGTTCTAACCCCTAAATAGCTTTCTCCAGCCAATCAGGTATTGGCGTAGTGATACTTCCTGCAGACCGTGGCTCGAGCTCCCCCTACAGGAAGTAGTGCTCGGAATGTCTGTTTCCATTATCCCGTATGTAAATAGCCGGTGTTTACCATGGTGCTTTTGGTACGCCTTGAACATAGACAACCTCGTCCTCTATGGTGTAATATGGGTTGCGGGCGCTCAGGGGCTACTTTGGCTCAAGTATAACAGTATCCACTCGACATCTTCCGGTAACAAAAGAACCCACCACTATACTAACGAGTGTACTCGTATTTGTGTCCAGTACCACAAGCGACCTTCCAGGATATTTATAATTGCCTTCAAAGCTCATGTAAAGTTACTAATTCAGAAAGGCAACCTTCCAGGATATTTTAATTGCCTTCAAAGCTCATGTAAAGCTACTAATCCAGATAGACCATCTATCAGCTTCTGTGTCAGAAACCGTGCTTTCCCAATGTATCACTTCCCACGTAGTTAATGTGGCATAGTTGAATGATATACCCACAAGTTGCAAAAGAAAATCACTAAAGATCGTTTGGCAGATTGTAGTTTGGTTCCAGTTATTTCATCCGATTAATAATGTTAACTAGGTAAACTTCTATATTGAGAAACTAGACAGGGAAAAAGGACCTGACCGACCAGGGTGTCTTTCTCTGCCAATGGTGTGTGGCGTGTGGTCAGTACATCGCTCTCCCTCATCCGAGTAATACCCGAGCAAATACAGGGTTAGTTTAAAGCAATGCATGCCTTGGCATCCCAAACCGCACGCGAGTGTCTGATGTGCGGATAGCGTGTCGAACGAGACTCGGCTTGTCTCATCTCTGCGCGGTCCTTCTCAAACACACGGTACAGCGCAGCGTTTCGTTTAGTTCTGCGGTGCGGCGTTTTTTGGTCGCCACGACTCTCTTCAGTTCGGCTGAATCGTGGTGGCAGCGCTGCTTACCCTCTGCTGTCTGTTTGTGGTATGAAGGATCTTCACAGGTCCAGTGGCTGTTAGCACAAAAACAGGCAGTCTAGCGATCTGAAGTCACCAGTCTTTAAAAATGAATGGGAATGACAGCAGAGGAGGACGAGAATTCTCAAAATGTTGTCGGATAATCGACTTGTACTGTAAATTTTCTGTGAAAAACATTACAACACCATATCAACAGAATTTAAAGGCTTATTTGACAGTGAAAAAGCAAAAAATTATAGTAGTTGGCCAACAGGATTCATTGTTCTGTTCGTCAAGAAGCACTTTGTGCTAAATTTGCAGGCATGGAACACGTGAAGAAATTGGCGATGCGAATACTAAAGTCGAAGGTCATGCCTGAAGCGATGTTAACAAACATGGATGGGAGTGTTCAAATGGTTCAAATGGCTCTGAGCACTATGGGACTTAACATCTGTGGTCATCAGTCCCCTAGAACTTAGAACTACTTAAACCTAACTAACCTAAGGACATCTCACACATCCATGCCCGAGTCAGGGTTCGAACCTGCGACCGTAGCGGTCACGCGGTTCCAGACTGAAGCGCCTAGAACCGCACAGCCACACCGGCCGGCGGATGGGAGTGTCAGCGATCTTACTTGTGATAACTACTTATGAAAAAACGGTCACCTGTCATTTTAAATAAATGACATTTTGCAATCGTGACTGTTTCCTCATAAGCAATGCCTGAAACAATTTTCGACTTAAAAACCCGCTATTGTTGAAGTTATGGAGGACAAAAAGGAGTGCGGGAGCGAAAATTACAACATTCAGAATGCATTGCAGACCTCGCAAGTGGACCTGACTGCACACTACCACTGCACACTGCCACACTGCAAGGTGAGAAACAACTTATTTCTATGATGGGGATGCATTTAAAGAGAAACTCGCATTGTAGATAGAAAATACAGTCCCATTCCCCAAACTCACTGGCGTTAAACAAAACGTGAAGTTCGAATAATTCATCGTGGCCTTTAAAGAATTACAGCGATAGTTTTACTAACGTTTTCAGGTCATTGTTAATCTTACATCTGTTTTCGAGCTATTTTAGAGACCGTTCGCCACTTCAGTTTAAAGAGCCCCAGTACATGTGCGGATGGAACTGATTAATGTGCGACGTAATTCCGTTTTAATGACAAATCGTTTTACATTAAAGCTGTCCAGAATGTGTACATTGTTTCCCTCAAGAAGTGTTAACACGTCTCCCTAATGAGTTTTAAAACGTGATAATATATATATATATATATATATATATATATATATATATATATATATATATATATATATATAGGGTGTTTCAAAAATGACCGGTATATTTGAAATGGCAATAAAAACTAAACGAGCAGCGATAGAAATACACCGTTTGTTGCAATATGCTTGGGACAACAGTACATTTTCAGGCGGACAAACTTTCGAAATTACAGTAGTTACAATTTTCAACAACAGATGGCGCTGCAACTGATGTGAAAGATATAGAAGACAACGCAGTCTGTGGGTACGCCATTCTGTATGTCGTCTTTCTGCTGTAAGTCAGTGCTGTTCACAACGTGCAAGTGTGCTGTAGACAACATGGTTTATTCCTTAGAACAGAGGATTTTTCTGGTGTTGGAATTCCACCGCCTAGAACACAGTGTTGTTGCAACAAGACGAAGTTTTCAACGGAGGTTTAATGTAACCAAAGGACCGAAAAGCGATACAATAAAGGATCTGTTTGAAAAATTTCAACGGACTGGGAACGTGATGGATGAACGTGCTGGAAAGGTAGGGCGACCGCGTACGGCAACCACAGATGGCAACGCGCAGCTAGTGCAGCAGGTGATCCAACAGCGGACTCGGATTTCCGTTCGCCGTGTTGCAGCTGCGGTCCAAATGACGCCAACGTCCACGTATCGTCTCATGCGCCAGAGTTTACACCTCTATCCATACAAAATTCAAACGCGGCAACCCCTCAGCGCCGCTACCGTTGCTGCACGAGAGACATTCGCTAACGATATAGTGCACAGGATTGATGACGGCGATATGCATGTGGGCAGCATTTGGTTTACTGACGAAGCTTATTTGTACCTGGACGGCTTCGTCAATAAACAGAACTGGCGCATATGGGGAACCGAAAAGCCCCATGTTGCAGTCCCATCGTCCCTGCATCCTCAAAAAGTATTGGTCTGGGCCGCCATTTCTTCCAAAGGAATCATTGGCCCATTTTTCAGATCCGAAACGATTACTGCATCACGCTATCTGGACATTCTTCGTGAATTTGTGGCGGTACAAACTGCCTTAGACGACACTGCAAACACCTCGTGGTTTATGCAAGATGGTGCCCGGCCACATCGCACGGCCGACGTCTTTAATTTCCTGAATGAATTTTGCTTTGGGCTATCCGAAACATACAGGAGGCGGCGTGGATTGGCCTCCCTATTCGCCAGACATGAACCCCTGTGACTTCTTTCTGTGGGGACACTTGAAAGACCAGGTGTACCGCCAGAATCCAGAAACATTTGAACAGCTGAAGCAGTACATCTCATCTGCATGTGAAGCCATTCCGCCAGACACGTTGTCAAAGGTTTCGGGTAATTTCATTCAGAGACTACGCCATATTATTGCTACGCATGGTGGATATGTGGAAAATATCGTACTATAGAGTTTCCCAGACCGCAGCGCCATCTGTTGTTGAAAATTGTAACTACTGTAATTTCGAAAGTTTGTGTTCCTAAAATGTACTGTTGTCTCAAGCATATTGCAACAAACGGTGTATTTCTATCGCTGCTCGTTTCGTTTTTATTGCCGTTTCAAATATACCAGTCATTTTTGAAACACCCTGTATATATATATATATATATATATATATATATATATATATATATATATATATGAAGTCTTCACGGGTTGTCAGCCCAGTAGCGTCGTCGTCTCGTAGCAACGTTTCAATGGAATGCGTCTCCATCATCTTCAGGCGAAGATGATGGAGACGCATTCCATGGAAACGTTGCTACGAGACGACGACGCTACTCGGCTGACAACCCTTGAAGACTTCATATATGAAATTCACCGGGAAAGGCTGCACTCACATATAACTTTTTTTTTATTAGAAACAAAATAACACGATTTCGTGGCAACCTGTTCGCGAGAATACGTGAAATTCTCTGTTCCTTTCTTTATGTCGAGAATTTATATCAAATAAAACTTACATTATGTGTTCAGCATCCCAAAAACAATTACATAATATTAAAAATTTGTTTCTTCTGTGATACATTTCGTTAAGAAATATGAAACCAATTGCACTGTCATCTAAATTCGCAGTTTCCCCTCTTCCTCCTCCTCACAGGCAGCATGGAGCAGTGGTGGGAGAGGTGTACAGCCAGGCTGAACACTATGATACATGAGCCAATACACGGCTCGCGAGCCAACTTCTTGACCGCCCCAGTTTAAAGTCTTTCCCTGCTTACAGAAATTTGCTACTACGCAATTATTACAGGTACAGCTGTGCGGTTTGCTGCAAATGGCAGCTTGACTGTTATAGGTTTTTATGCATGCACTTCCACAAGTGCTTAATTTGTTATACGCAGAACGCCTAGGAGATACTAAATTTCTCAACACGTGTGACTTTTCGTGCTTTCCCGACGGATCTGTTGCAAATACGCATCTCGAGTTTGCCGCAGGATCGTATTGTGTAACTCGCACAGTATTTCGCGGATGCAACTGCTCGACACCATCAGGTAGTGGTGGCTGCTGCTGTCACTGCTGCAAGGCACGGCTGATGATAATCGCGCGGCGGCGTCGAAACTCATCATGCCGGGAGCAGGCAATACGCGTGCTCGGGAAGATGCTCGTAGTTGCAGGAAAGCGGCACACCTGGTTCGGCATGTCTGCCCAATATAAGAGTTACCACATTGACATGGGATTTTGTAGCATTTTATCACTCCTCGAAGTCATAGTCAGAAGAAATGCTGATGATACTCTGGGACATAGAGTCTATCGCAACTCAACTCATATGGAGCTATATTTGCAGGCCACAAGTTGTCATCACCCTGCGCAACGCAGTTGTGTCTTATGCTCTTTAGTGCATAGAGCACATGTGGTCTCAGATGCCGATAGTCTTCCTGGTAAGCTACAGCATCTAAGAATGGTATTCCAACAGAGTGGCTATTCCGTCAGGCAGATACGCCATTGTGACGGTACAAACCCCCGTTACTAGATGAATAAGTCTAGCATGCAAGGATTGCTTTGTAGAGAGCGAGCGCGCGACATGGTGCGCCATTCGCAGAAGCGCGTGGCGCGCCCGCGCGAGATTTGCAACGTGTCGGCGGGATGCCTCCGCTTCCGGGCAGCCACGTGGCCTGCAGTTGGGATTGTTCGGTTTTGCGCGCATTTCGCGCATTACGGTGAAGAGCGAAGCGGCAGTGGATTGTGGTCAGCAATATGCACCTTCTGAAAGATCGATCTTTATATTCAGTCACGAGACGCAAAAGTTATAGTAACCTGAAAACTGTTTAATAACACGAATACTGAAAGATTAATAAAAATAGTAAATAACAACTTACAAGGATGAGCGAGCGCTCATTAAAAACGTCTCGTCATAGCAGATGGAGTGCCGTAATCGTATGTTAAGATTCATAAATAATTACGCTCGTAAACAGCAATAAACAAAGTTTGGTGGGAAATTGTTTATAAAATTCGATAAAAAAGTTCATGACGCAAAGAACGGCACTATATAATATTTTGGGTGGCATCAAACGTATTTTAAACTAGTTAAGTTATACTATACACTTAACTTGCAATAGTTTTCATTGTTTGCAAACTATTATTAACACTTATCGCCCATAATTAATTAATTATTATAGATATGTAGATTTTGAGCAGCGCAGTGTGTAGATCGCTCTAGATTACGTATAAGAACAGTGTTATATGCAGTTCTGTGCTAAAACTTTGCAGCAGAGATGTAAACAAACAAATCTGCGCAAAGTGGCGAAATTTTGCAAAAACTTAAACTTGATTTACGGGCGATGGAATAATCCTAGAAATTAATGTAACATAGTAAGTGAGATGTACGTTTTAGCGCGGTTCCGATGGTGTACTTATTTCTGTTGAGGGCTGTACGTGTCAAAATGTGTAACCTTAACTCGTGAGATTGGTACTTGCATAACCATGGGCGGGGGGGGGGGGAGGGGGGGGGGTTGAATCAGAACGTATATAAGCGAGCGGCAATCTTGGCCAGAGGCCAGTCGTTGGGTAGTCGTTGGGGAGTTGGCCGGTAGGTGGTGAGCCCCACTTGTGGGTGGCCTATGTGGTCGTTTGAGTACGAATTTTTCGCGCCGATTTATTTCGACAAAGAGTATTGTTTAACAGTACAAGTGTGCAAGCATCTGTTTGGTGAAACGGAAGTGCTACGAGTATTTGTGTGAGTACGAATTACGAGGTATACATCGGCGCAAGAGATCATGTCGCGATCTGTAATTTCGCGCCAAACCTGCTAGAACAAAGAGGACAGTGGGACTTGTGGTTATGTTCGAGTTGATTGAGTAACTTTCGATTATAGCAGCCTACATTACTGCTATTGGGGGCTCGGAGTCAAATTATTATGAAAGTAGAACTGTAAACCGTCTCACCAGTGGTAATTTCATTGTATGAAAAAAAAAGACGACGCCAATAAAGAGTGATGACAAAAGCTTAATTGAACTGTGTCGTGAAAAATGATTTCGCTATAACAGTCGCCTAATTTTTGTTCCCTAGCGTAAACAGTACTCACGTCTGAGTGAATATTAATTCAAAAACTATAACTAGTTCGCGGTTGTGGAACAGTGTACTAATGCACCAAGTGTGTAAATCCTCCCCTGAGACTTACATGAGAGCGAAAATTTGCACTAACATTTTTAACGAACTTATGTATATGCAAATTCGTGTGAACTCTACAACCGCACTTATTTTCCGCTCCGTCGCACCATGCATTCCGTTCTAAGTAAATTCGAAAATTCGAAGCATGGATGTAAATGAAGATGCCGAGACATCCACTGCAACAGCTTTCTTGCCCTATTCTGGTGGCATGTCTTCAAGAACTGAAAGAATCCTCAAAATGCACGATATCAAGTGTGTTTTCCGGCCACCAGAAAATTAATGAATTTATTGTTCAAATGGTTCAAATGGCTCTGAGCACTATGGGACTCAACTGCTGTGGTCATAAGTCCCCTAGAACTTAGAACTAATTAAACCTAACTAACCTAAGGACATCACACACATCCATGCCCGAGGCAGGATTCAACCTGCGACCGTAGCGGTCATGCGGTTCCGGACTGTAGCGCCTTTAACCGCGCGGCCACTCCGGCCCGCCGAATTTATTGTGCTCGATCAAAGATGACCTTGGCCTTATGAAACGTGGGGTGTATAAAATCCCATGCCAACGAGGAAAATCTTATATTGGGCAGACATACCGAACCGTGCGAGAACGTTGCGGCGAACACGATCGTCATACACGCCTAGAGCGACCTGATAAATCAGCGGTAGCGGAACATTGCCTGGCAGGGGAAATCGTACGTTTTACGAAAAGACTGAAATTTTATCCCCAGCGTCACCTTTCTGGGAGTGTGTTGTTAAGGGCGCCATACAGATCCGTACGGCGGATAATCTTACTAACAAGGATGCAAGTT
Source organism: Schistocerca americana (assembly GCF_021461395.2). Lineage (NCBI taxonomy): Eukaryota > Metazoa > Arthropoda > Insecta > Orthoptera > Acrididae > Schistocerca > Schistocerca americana. The sequence continues at coordinate 481,848,406 of NC_060124.1, read as the reverse complement.
TTCAACTAAGCGCCGCCTGGAATCCAGCACTGGCTACCATTAAATCAAAACAGGGGAAACAAGAACTTCCGATTCATCACGCGACGTAACGCACTACTGAGATTTAATTCAACCTTTAACCACAGGAGCGTCCGGCAGCACAGTCATTTGTCCATAGCGCACGCGCGGATGACCTTTCTGCAGTTCCCAGCAGGGTGCACCAGGAGCGCCGCTTTCCTCCGAGCGTCTTCCCGCGCACGCGTATTGCCTGCTCCCGGCACGATGAGTTTCGACGCCGCCGCGCGATTATCATCAGCCACACCGTAAAGCAGTGACAGCAGCAGCTACCGGCACCTGATGATGTCGGTCAGTAGCATCGACGAAATATTGTGCGAGTTACAAAATACGATCCGGCGGCAAAGCCGGGAAGTGTATTCTCCACATGTGTTTGCCAACATCGCATCCATCCCCACTTCTACAGCATCTCCCGTTCGCATTATGAGATTTCGCACATTGGAAACTGGTGAAACGAACGCATTATCGTGAAGATAACCCAACAAAAAAGGCCAAGAAGTTTTATATCTGCTGAACTATCTCTACCGAACTGTGTGTGACTGGAAAGGTTTTATGCAAGAACTGGCGAACAAATAATCCATAATGTGGCGGTGCTCCATCTTGTTCAAACACCATTCACCGTTTAAATTTCCATCATGTCCAAGTAACCACTTGCTGTAATGGTATGCTCAGTGAAAAAACAACAGTTCAATAACAGTGTTGTGCATTAAACAGCACCACGCTTTCACTCATAGGCTGTCCCTTATTTGCTGTACCACTATATGCGAATCCTCCAAAGCCAAGTTTGGACATTATGCTTGCTCTTTTCCCTGGAGATGTGAAAAGCTGCTTCATTCGGAAGCCAAACCTTATTAAGGTACTGAAGTTAAAAATCTTCTGCATTGTTAGGCAGCATCATATTGCTCCTAAACGATCGACGTTTCGATCCCTCTGCTGGAATCTTCTTGAGGTTCTTGCGATGTCCACTGTGGGTTGAGGTAGTCGTTAGCTGCATAGATATGTTCCAGCACGTTCCTAGTAAACTCAGTACGGCTGGCTGCAAGGGATGCTCTTTTCCCTGGAGATGTGAAAAGCTGCTTCACTCGGAAGACAAACCTTATTAAGGTACTGAAGTTAAAAATCTTCTGCATTTTTAGGCAGCATCATATTTCTTCTAAACGATCGACGTTTCCATCCCTCTGCTGGAATATTCTTGAGGTTCTTGCGGTGTCCACTGTAGGTTGAGCTAGTCGTTAGCTGCGTAGATATGTTCCCACATGTTCCTAGTAAACTCAGTACAGCTGGCTGCAAGGTTAAAAAAATGATTCAAATGGCTCTGAGCACTATGGGACTTAACATCGGAAGTCATCAGTCCCCTAGGCAGGATTCGAACCTGCGACCATAGCGGTCGCGCGGCTCCAGACTGAAGCGCCTAGAACCGCACGGCCACTCCGGCTGGCTGAATAAAACTGTTTTGTGTATTAACTACACTACATACGCGCCACACCGGCCGGCTGGCTGCAAGGGATGCGAGAGCTTCTCTTCGTATGCACAGATGTGCAGTCGTTTGTGTAAATCTTCGCCAAGTACTCTCTGGAAAAACAATGCATTCCGCCGAAATGTTATACACTAGGCATCAACGGTGTCTTCGTTGACTCAAGTTTGGGGCCGACGAGATACACGAACCCTGAGGCATGCGTCACAGCACATGACACCATAGGTGTTATGAGTCCCAGGGACCGTCTCTGTCACGTTACCATTTCAGACAAGTTTAATACTTCGTAGCTGTCTGTTTCAATACGCTCAGACCATAACACATGTCGAAGTTTAAGGACTTCGTGGGTACCTTTTCATTAACATGCAGATTTCCCGCTTAGCCCCGGACCAGGCGTGCGTTCGCGATGTATGTAGGGCACAAAAACTAGTGTGACGTCACATGTTCGTTGTGGGAGCCCAAGGTCTCCGCTCCAAGTCTGCCTCTACTTGCTTTGTCACCAACACTGCCGGTCCCGTTAAATTATCCATATGATCCTTTGACACTCTTCACATCTGGCGCATTTCGACCACTGGGACTTCGGAACTATCACTGAACTGTTGTGGGTGGCTGTATTTGACGAAACCGCAAGCTACGTTGCGTTTTCTCCTGCATAGACGGCACTGTGATGCCACAACCCCTAAGTAACACTGCCTGCAACAAGAGAGAGGGAAAAGAAGTGAAATTTTGTCAGAGCACACGAAGCAATGTATCCATAAAAATTCATGAGTTAAACTACCCTTTACCAAGAAACCGTATATATTTGTGGAAGTGTATCTATAAGAACGTTTATGAGTTTAAAAAAAGCATAGCCGTATCTAGCGTAGGTTTCTCAAAAATAAATTTTAATAATCAGGAAAAGGCTTTATGCTGGTCCTGCATATTCGCTCCAGTAAAGGAACTGTGGATAAAGATGTTGCACTTGGTACGACTAATATCTTCCTGGAAAGTGAAAGACTACTGGAATGGTCCGTTTCGGTTGCAAAAACGCTCACTGGCTTTTTAAGGTCAGTGTGGAGTCACTGTCCTGTCTACTTACCCGGACAATATAATCACTGTTGGAAGCTGAAGTAAGCAACTTGCCTGCATGATGTAATGAACGAATTTATCGTGCAGAAGTATATTTTGTGACATAGATAGTTTTCCATTTTCGGGGTTCCGTGCCTGAAACCCTTACACGATCGCGTTGTTGCTCGTCTGTCTGTCTGTCTATCTGTGCGACTGCTAAAAACACATTTTCTCAGGAACGGGTTGAGGTATCAAGTTGACATTTACGTCACACATTGAGGTCTATAGCCCCTTGGCGATGTAAAAAATTAAAGCTTGTAAATCAATGCAGTCAAACGATACTACCATTTATGTCACATATTTTGATACTTGCAAGCTCACTGAACAAAACCAATAGGGTACTCCCCGTTTGCCTATAATCATGAAATTTGGCAAAAAGGAATGTTTCACAGTACAACCAAAGGAAAAAATGCGAAAACTGTAAATTTTTAACTGTATCACAAGAAAAAAAATTGTGTCGTTTCTTATGTGCCTGTCTGTTCGTCCGTCTGCTGAGACGCCTTTTTCTCAGGAACAGGGAGATGTACCAAGTTGAAATTTATGTCACATACTTATGTCTACGGTCGCTTCGCGATATGATAAACGTTATCCTCCAAGTAAATGCAACCAAAGGGTACGGCCAATTATGCCACATATTTTGATACTCGCAAACTCACTCATCAAAAGCTATTGGGTACTTCCCGTTGATCTACAGTGATATACAGGGAATTACACTCCTGGAAATGGAAAAAAAAAACACATTGACACCGGTGTGTCAGACCCACCATACTTGCTCCGGACACTGCGAGAGGGCTGTACAAGCAATGATCACACGCACGGCACAGCGGACACACCAGGAACCGCGGTGTTGGCCCTCGAATGGCGCTAGCTGCGCAGCATTTGTGCACCGCCGCCGTCAGTGTCAGCCAGTTTGCCGTGGCATACGGAGCTCCATCGCAGTCTTTAACACTGGTAGCATGCCGCGACAGCGTGGACGTGAACCGTATGTGCAGTTGACGGACTTTGAGCGAGGGCGTATAGTGGGCATGCGGGAGGCCGGGTCGACGTACCGCCGAATTGCTCAACACGTGGGGCGTGAGGTCTCCACAGTACATCGATGTTGTCGCCAGTGGTCGGCGGAAGGTGCACGTGCCCGTCGACCTGGGACCGGACCGCAGCGACGCACGGATGCACGCCAAGACCGTAGGATCCTACGCAGTGCCGTAGGGGACCGCACTGCCACTTCCCAGCAAATTAGGGACACTGTTGCTCCTGGGGTATCGGCGAGGACCATTCGCAACCGTCTCCATGAAGCTGGGCTACGGTCCCGCACACGGTTAGGCCGTCTTCCGCTCACGCCCCAACATCGTGCAGCCCGCCTCCAGTAGTGTCGCGACAGGCGTGAATGGAGGGACGAATGGAGACGTGTCGTCTTCAGCGATGAGAGTCGCTTCTGCCTTGGTGCCAATGATGGTCGTATGCGTGTTTGGCACCGTGCAGGTGAGCGCCACAATCAGGACTGCATACGACCGAGGCACACAGGGCCAACACCCGGCATCATGGTGTGGGGAGCGATCTCCTACACTGGCCGTACACCACTGGTGATCGTCGAGGGGACACTGAATAGTGCACGGTACATCCAAACCGTCATCGAACCCATCGTTCTACCATTCCTAGACCGGCAAGGGAACTTGCTGTTCCAACAGGACAATGCACGTCCGCATATATCCCGTGCCACCCAACGTGCTCTAGAAGGTGTAAGTCAACTACCCTGGCCAGCAAGATCTCCGGATCTGTCCCCCATTGAGCATGTTTGGGACTAGATGAAGCGTCGTCTCACGCGGTCTGCACGTCCAGGACGATCGCTGGTCCAACTGAGGCGCCAGGTGGAAATGGCATGGCAAGCAGTTCCACAGGACTACATCCAGCATCTCTACGATCGTCTCCATCGGAGAATAGCAGCCTGCATTGCTGCGAAAGGTGGATATACACTGTACTAGTGCCGACATTGTGCATGCTCTGTTGCCTGTGTCTATGTGCCTGTGGTTCTGTCAGTGTGATCATGCGATGTATCTGACCCCAGGAATGTGTCAATAAAGTTTCCCCTTCCTGGGACAATGAATTCACGGTGTTCTTATTTCAATTTCCAGGAGTGTAGATTAGGAAATGAGACGCTTAAAGTAGTAAATAAGTTTTGCTATTTGGGGAGCAAAATAACTAATGATGGTCGAAGTAGAGAGGATATAAAATGTAGACTAGCAATGGCAAGGAAAGCGTTTCTGAAGAAGGGAAATTTGTTAACATCGAGTGTAGATTTAAGTGTCAGGAAGTCGTTTCTGAAAGTATTTGTATTGAGTGTAGCCATGTATGGAAGTGAAACATGGGCGATAAATATTTTGGATAAGAAGAGAATATAAGCTTTCGAAATGTGGTGCTACAGAAGAATGCTGAAGATTACATGGGTAGATCACATAACTAATGAGGAGGTATTGCACAGAATTGGGGAGAAGAGAAATTTGTGGCACAACTTGACTACAAGAGGGGATCGCTTGGTAGGACATATTCTGAGGCATCAAGGGATCACCAATTTAGTACTGGAGGGCAGCGTTGAGGGTAAAAATCGTAGAGGGACACCAACAGATGAATACACTAAACAGATGGATGTAGGTTGCAGTAGTTACTGGGAGATGAAGAAGCTCGCACAGGATAGAGTAGCATGGAGAGCTGCATCAAACCAGTCTCTGGACTGAAGACCACAACAACAACAACGACAACAGATGTCTAGGATCGATTACTGCACGTAGATATCTTGTTTCAAGTTGTATGTGAAACAAATATTCGCAGACATTCAGAAATGCGTCATATGAGCAATAAAGTCACTTCTTGCCTGATGTTTGACTTTTTCGTTGCGATCTAGTCATCCTGAATTGACAACTGCTGATTGTTACAATACTGGTCGCCTGCCTGTTGCATGACTTTGTCACATTTATATAATTGAAATTAAAACGTTATCGAAAATCTTGGAATACATGGGTCCTATATACAAAAAGGGTCGAGACTCCCGATTCCTGAAACGGATGAATTGTTTATACACATAATTAAGTTTGTACGGAACCCTCCGCCTACGTGTCCCGTCGTACCCAGCCAATTGTTGCTCTCAATTTTACGACTTTGAAGGCCCAAGCCACCCCTTGTCTTTAACCTACTGAACCCAAATTTCGCACAGCTCGTTTTTGTATGGAACGAGAATCTGAGGCAGCCCAAGAAAACTGATCAATAATTTTAAAAAATCATCATGCGAGCCACCACATTCTCCAGTTACGATCAAACACGAGTCGCCATCAATAAGAGCGAGGCATTGTTTATTCACAATTTTGCATGGAACGGAAATCTGAAGCATCCCAAGAAAACTGATCAATAATTTTAAAAAATGCAACATGCGTGCCACCACATTCTACAGTTATGATCAAGCCACGAGTCGCCATCAGTAAGAGCGAAGCATTGTTTTTTCACATTTTTGCACGGAACGGACATCTGAAGCATCCCAAGGAAACTGATCAATAATTTTAAAAAATGCAACATGCGAGCCACCACATTCTACAGTTACGATCAAGCCACGAGTCGCCATCAGTAAGAGCGAAGCATTGTTTTTTCAGAGCCAAGTCGCAATATATGTTTCTGACACCGACATGAACTCCTAGCAACAGTACGGCAAGAAAGCAAGAATGAATTGATTGTTGGTGTTTTTAACGATCATCCTCCTGTACCTCCTCTGCATTACTGCAGATGACGGGTCACTGAGCACATTTGTTCTGTGCATACAGTACACATGATGCGCCTAGTTGTTTCCACTGCACTGTGTGGAATACGAAGGTTCTGTTATAGTTCACTAACCTGCTGGCTTCAAGCTGATGTCCCCAGCGCGGAAAACAGCACGTAGGTCGTAGGTTCTGTATCTTGAGGCTGAAACTGACTTTTAGCGGGGTTCTGTTCTGAAATAATGGATCACTTCTTTGGGATGCCACTAGCGTGTTTTAATACAGCCAGACGAGAAGACTACATGATCTTAATAGAACAAAAATGGATCAAAGGGCTCTGAGCACTATGGAACTTAACATCTGTGGTCATCAGTCCCCCAGAACTTAGAACTACTTAAACCTAACTAACCTAAGGACATCGCACACATCCACGCCCGAGGCAGGATTCGAACCTGCGACCGTAGCGGTCACGCGGTTCCAGACTGAAGCGCGTTGAACCGCACGGCCACAGCGGCCGGCTTAATAGAACACCTTCTGATACAGCAAAGTACATGATCAAACACATTGTTTACGAAAATATATCTTTACACTATTTGTGGCACGTGTCTGTGCCTCATGACTACCGGAGTGAAACTTTAATACTGAATACTGGCAAACACATCCTGCGACAGACAACATGTCTGTTCTTCTCGACTGCCTAAGCCAGAGTGACGAACAGCCCGAAACACTTCGCTCGCCATACCAGAAAAGGCGTGACCCGAACGCTTCCGAAGTGCTTCGTCTACAGTTTCGTCAGTCTATTGTTTTTTATTTAACTTCTTTTTAATAATTCTAAAATGACTGATTGATAGTCAGCTGTTGAGAGATATACACTCCTGGAAATGGAAAAAAGAACACATTGACACCGGTGTGTCAGACCCACCATACTTGCTCCGGACACTGCGAGAGGGCTGTACAAGCAATGATCACACGCACGGCACAGCGGACACACCAGGAACCGCGGTGTTGGCCGTCGAATGGCGCTAGCTGCGCAGCATTTGTGCACCGCCGCCGTCAGTGTCAGCCAGTTTGCCGTGGCATACGGAGCTCCATCGCAGTCTTTAACACTGGTAGCATGCCGCGACAGCGTGGACGTGAACCGTATGTGCAGTTGACGAACTTTGAGCGAGGGCGTATAGTGGGCATGCGGGAGGCCGGGTGGACGTACCGCCGAATTGCTCAACACTTGGGGCGTGAGGTCTCCACAGTACATCGATGTTGTCGCCAGTGGTCGGCGGAAGGTGCACGTGCCCGTCGACCTGGGACCGGACCGTAGCGACGCACGAATGCACGCCAAGACCGTAGGATCCTATGCAGTGCCGTAGGGGACCGCACTGCCACTTCCCAGCAAATTAGGGACACTGTTGCTCCTGGGGTATCGGCGAGGACCATTCGCAACCGTCTCCATGAAGCTGGGCTACGGTCCCGCACACCGTTAGGCCGTCTTCCGCTCACGCCCCAACATCGTGCAGCCCGCCTCCAGTGGTGTCGCGACAGGCGTGAATGGAGGGACGAATGGAGACGTGTCGTCTTCAGCGATGAGAGTCGCTTCTGCCTTGGTGCCAATGATGGTCGTATGCGTGTTTGGCGCCGTGCAGGTGAGCGCCACAATCAGGACTGCATACGACCGAGGCACACAGGGCCAACACCCGGCATCAAGGTGTGGGGAGCGATCTCCTACACTGGCCGAACACCACTGGTGATCGTCGAGGGGACACTGAATAGTGCACGGTACATCCAAACCGTCATCGAACCCATCGTTCTACCATTCCTAGACCGGCAAGGGAACTTGCTGTTCCAACACGACAATGCACGTCCGCATGTATCCCGTGCCACCCAACGTGCTCTAGAAGGTGTAAGTCAACTACCCTGGCCAGCAAAGATCTCCGGATCTGTCCCCCATTGAGCATGTTTGGGACTGGATGAAGCGTCGTCTCACGCGGTCTGCACGTCCAGCACGAACGCTGGTCCAACTGAGGCGCCAGGTGGAAATGGCATGGCAAGCCGTTCCACAGGACTACATCCAGCATCTCTACGATCGTCTCCATGGGAGAATAGCAGCCTGCATTGCTGCGAAAGGTGGATATACACTGTACTAGTGCCGACATTGTGCATGCTCTGTTGCCTGTGTCTATGTGCCTGTGGTTCTGTCAGTGTGATCATGTGATGTATCTGACCCCAGGAATGTGTCAATAAAGTTTCCCCTTCCTGGGACAAAGAATTCACGGTGTTCTTATTTCAATTTCCAGGAGTGTATTAAAAAGTGAAGTCATTCCAATGAGTAGTTTAACTAATAATAATAATAATAATAACTATATTTTAGCATTTCGGTGCCCTTGCTCCGAACACAGCAGCCAATCACAAAGCAGTAGCATTATGCAGGCGGTCTTTCTCACGGGAATGGTACCGAATCTAACATCTGTCACAGGTGTCTCACCCTACCTGTCGTCATCTATATACTTCTTGCATCTCCACTGCTCTGGGAACAGCTTCTTGGAGCCTAATATGATGGCCGACTAAGCCAGAAATATTACAACAGTTCTCATTAACCTGCAGCTACTGTCGGTGTGGACAAAGGGGGCGCCCTCCATCATCGGCCATCAGCGCCTCGGCAAATGACTTGTCGGCCGTCGGTGGTGTGTGCTTCTGGCGTAATGGCGCTCGGAGGGCAATCACCCGCATAATCCCGCGGGGCGACAGACTGGGACGTGTAGCTCCCGCTAATGGAGCGCAGCAGATTACTCCGGATCGCTGCAGTCAGCCGGCACAATGCCAGCACCATATTATTCCTGACGGCGGGGTACCTGCTGCACTGTGAGTCTACGCCCTGACATGTTCTTGGGCTAAATAATATACTGGGACGCACCGGGAAAGTACTAAGCATAAAGAAAAAGATTTCTTTATTTGGAGAAAATGACTAGGGCAGATTACTACAAAACAAGAAGAAATGAACATCTTTAAAGACTTGAAGTAGAAAAGCAACGATTGAGCAGATAATGCAATTGTAGACGTAGCTGAAACCATAATTCGCACATGACACTAGTGAACTATCAACAACTATATATCATTTGCTTAAAGAGTACTATGTCGATCAAACGACGTACACTTTCGCGAACTGTGAATACGAGCACAATTCTCGCAATTAACTGCAACGAATAGAGGTCGTAATTTCAACTCCACGAGCAGGATAGTACTTTAGAACAATTTCCTGCCACTGTGTACTTGAGGTGTCAGATATACATTGGCTGACAAAAAAAGTAAAGCATCCAGCACATACGGTTCGATGTCAATGTAACTTTGTACACGCACACACCATCGTCGTGTATGTAAATGATTACACTTGCAGTGGTAGAACAGACACTAAAATGTTGTTCGTTCACTATGTGATCAAAAGTATCCGGACACCGCCAAAAACCTACATTTTTCTTATTACGGTCATTGTGCAGCCACCTGCTCCCAGGTACTCCATATCAGCGACCTCAGTAGTCATTAGACATCGTGAGAGAGCAGAATGGGGAGCCCCGCGGAACTCACGGACTTCGAACGTGGTCACGTGACTGGGTGTCACTTGTGTCATACGTCTGTACGCGACGTTTCCACACTCCTAAACATCCCAAGGCGCGCTTTTTGCGATGTGATAGTGAAGTGGAAACGTGAAGGGACACGTACAGCACAGTAGCGTACAGGCCGACCTTGTCTGTTGACTGACAGAATGGTTCAAATGGCTCTGAGCACTATGGGACTTAACTTCTGAGGTCATCAGTCCCCTAGAACTTAGAACTAATTAAACCTAACTAACCTAAGGACATCACACACATCCATGCCCGAGGCAGGATTCGAACCTGCGACCGTAGCTGTCGCGCGGTTCCAGACTGTAGCGCCTAGGCCGGCCGGAGTGGCCGTGCGGTTCTAGGCGCTACAGTCTGGAGCCGAGCGACCGCTACGGTCGCAGGTTGGAATCCTGTCTCGGGCATGGATGTGTGTGATGTCCTTAGGCTAGTTAGGTTTAATTAGTTCTAGGTTCTAGGCGACTGATGACCTCAGAAGTTAAGTCGCATAGGTCTCAGAGCCATTTGTAGCGCCTAGAACCGCTCGGCCAACTGGGCCGGCTGACTGACAGAGACCGCCGACAGGTGAAGAGGGTCCTAATGTGTAATAGGCAGACATCTATCTAGACCATCACACAGGAATTCCAAACTTCATTAGGATCCACTGCAAGTGCTATGAAAGTTAGGCGGAAGGTGAGAAAACATGGATTTCGTTGTCGAGCGGCTGCTCATGAGCCACACATCACGCCGTAAATGCCAAACGACGCCTCGTTTGGTGTAAGGGGCATAAACATTAGACGAGTGAACAGTGAAAAAACGTTGTGTGGAAGGAAGAGCCACGGTACACAGTGTGGCGATCCGATGGCAGGGTGTGGGTACGGCGAATGCCCGGTGAAAGTGTGTAGTGGCAACAGTAAAAGTCGGAGGCGATGGTGTTATGGTGTGGTCGTGTTTTTCGTGGAGGGGGCTTGCACCCCTTGTTGTTTTGCGTGGCACTATCACAGCACAGGCCTACATTGATGTTTTAAGCACCTTCTTGCTTCCCACTGTTGAAGAGCAATTTGGGGATGGCGATTGCATGTTTCAACACGATCGAGCACCTGTTCATAATGCACGGTCTGTTGCGGAGTGGTTACACGACAATAACATTCCTGTAATGGACTGGCCTGCACGGAGTCCTGACCTGAATCCTACAGAACGCCTTTGGGATGTTTTGGAACGCCGACTTCGTGCCAGGCCTCACCGACCGACGTCGATACCTCTCCTCAGCGCAGCACTCCATGAAGAATGGCCTGCCATTTCCCAAAAAACCTTCCAGCACCTGATTGAACGTATCCCTGCGAAAGTGGACGCTGTCACCAAGGGTAAGGGTGGGCCAACACCATTTTGAATTCCAGCATTACCGATGCAGGGCGCCACGAACTTGTAAGTCATTTTCAGCCAGGTGTCCGGATACTTTTGATCACATAGTGTATTTAGCGGCGTCACCACGCCCGATGCGGTATATAACGGGAAAGAACAGCGTAAAATGTTTGTAAGGTTTCTAGGTTATTTTTGGTATCCGATGAGAGTAATTTATGATGAATTTGAGAAAGGTAAATTTTCAGCGTGGTTTTTGATTATTGATTCGGGTCGATTAATTGTCGAGAAGAGATTAAGCAAAATTATCTGCTCACTTGACTTAGAGTTATTTTCACCACTCCTTTATCTTTTCGTTAACGAATTAATGGCAGATTTACAGTAAGTAAGAAGTGAATCTTGCAAAGACTGTTGTAATAGATAAAAGTTAGTTTCATAACACAGCTTTCAGAAACTTGTCTCTTCTATATCATTCAGTAAGGTCAGTTTTTCTCAGTGCCTCCTCACTAAAGTTTTATTTTGGAATCGTGTGCCACTGCACTGCACTTAGTGGGACTCAGTTGCTCAAAGCTTGAAGTATGATGTGCTTTGCATTGCTGCTTTTCCTTGCATTGCTCTTGCGCAATATTTTCTTCATCTGGCTTGTTGCTGTGCTGCATTTTAGCATTCGCCACTTTCGATCACAGCTGAATTTCCATTCCCATAACGTAAGTTTGTTAGGGCCAGTTTCACAATACTGTTAGGACACAGTAAGATTATTTACAGTCAACAATTACATTTCAAAATTATCATCAGGGTCAGTTAAGTTAAAGTCTAATTCTAATCTCATTACTTTGACAGACGTGCTTACTCTCAAAGTGCAATGTTTCGTGTTTGCTTGTTTGTCATGTAATGTTCGGATTCTAGTTGGTAAGTTTGGGTACATAAATTTGAAGGGCATTTTAACAGAAGCATCCCCTTTTGGGCATTTAGTCTTTCAGATTTCAGTTTGTAATTCTATGCAGAATTTTTACCCTTTCAGTTCTGCGTGTTAACAATGTAAAATCCAGGATGGAATATAACAATATTATACAAATACTAACACACAGAACTGACTCACAGTTAGGCACAATGAAAAGGCTATCACAAAATGAACTGTGTGTGTGTGTGTGTGTGTGTGTGTGTGTGTGTGTGTGTGTGTTGTCTTTTTCGACAAAGCTCTTGTTTGCCGTCTGTTGTCTTTTTCGACAATGGCGTTGTTGGATGAAGGCTCATTTTGTGACAGTCTTTCTGTTGTGCCTATCTGCGACTTAGTTTTGTGTGTTAGCATTTCAAGAAACGGACTACGACGTGACGCATTATACCACTGTACACTGCACTGCACAACAAAGAACTTCACAGGATAGCTTCTTTAGCACACAGAACCACGGACCTTGCCGTTGGTGGGGTGGCTTGCGTCCCTCAGCGATACAGAGAGATGTACTAAATGCAACCAAATTGCAAAGCTGTGTGTTGGGAGGCCAGCCAAAAATATGGTTCCTTAAGAGGGGCAGGAGCCTTCTCAGTAACTGCAAGGTCAACAGTTCGGATGATTGACTGATCTGATCTTGATACATCAACCAAAACGGCCTTGCTGTGCTGGTGGTGCAAACGGATGGAAGCAAGGGAAACTACAGCCGTAATTTTTCCCGAGGGCATGCAGCACTACTGTATGGTTAACTGATGATGGCGTCATCTCAGGTAAAATATTCCGGAGGTAAAATTCTGTTGTTGTCGAAGTTTTATTGACGAAGGTAGCAGAATTATTTTTCTGAACATTGACATTGCTGAAGTGTCTGCTATGACTTCAAGTTGAAAGGCAATGTTGTGGATGTATCGTGAAACAGAGGATAACTGAAATTACTGAAGACATTTCTGAAAATTAAACTTTTTTTTTATGAAAAGTTCCGTATCACGCAGTTCACGAATTTAAAGCAGATTGAATTTTTTCGTGAATTTGGTTCTGGGACAGTTTTGAGGGGAAGTGCCTTAATAACAGTGATTTCATTAATTTCAGAAAGGTAAAAAGTGATAAGTCATAATTTTTAAAGTACTTTGTGATAAATAACACAAGAGCTTAATTATCAAAAAGTGCTTCAGGTCAGTTCTGACTACGTAGTGACTAATTACTGATTTCTCGTAAGCTACGTACAAGATTTTAGCTATCGCAGCAAATCAAAAAGGACTTTCAGAACTAATTGAAGGCATAACCAAGTTACAGTGACTAAATATTAAGGCTAAACGGTGTTTGAAAATTGAAAATTAGTCGTTACGCAACAGCGAAGTTAAACAATATCGCTGATAGCCAGATTTTTCCTAACTCGACGCTGCATTGTTTCACATAACATTATATAGCTAGAGCCTTGCGGGGACGCAATATAAGCCACAATTTGAACCTTCCCGTCTCTCTACGTCAGAAGAACGATCCAGCGAAGTTTAATCAACTCAGTCCGGAGTAAAATAACCAATTAAATTTATTCTACCGCAGGGATAAAAACTTCGAGCGAGGCTTCGTTCCACTCCAATACACACGGTCAAGATTGTATGCAGAGGAGTGTATTACGAAAGAAGACAGCTTCTGAACATCATAATCCAGCATTTAACCAGGCGGGGTACCTCAACCGTTGTTCCTGTTTCTGTTACTGTGCTCCTCATTACCTTCGTATTTCCACCGTTAACTCTTAGTCGATATTCTATGCCCATTACACCGTTCATTCACTCATTTCTGTCATTCTACTTCACTTTCACTAATAACACAGTAGCAATGTCATCAGCGAATCTTATCCTTGATATTCCCCCACCCTGTAATTTTATACCGCTCTTGAGCCATTCTTTTATTCTTCGACGTATGGACTGAATAGTAGGGGAGATAAACTGCATCCATGTCTTACACCTTTCTACTCTGAGCTCCTCGTTATTGATCTTCCAATCTTATTGTTCCCATATAAAGCTATATTGATAATTATTACTTTTTAGACCGTCTAACTACAACTGAATGAAACACCGTTTTCGTGCCATGCGCGTTTCGTCTTTCTTCTCTGCAAGGCGTCTTCAGTGGCCCGGAAAATGTACGTAATTTTACTATTTAGTTTACATTTTGGGCAATGTACCTATTGGTTATAAACATTTCTGGTGGTTGGCTTTTGCTATTATGTAGTAATATTTTGAAGTGTACTTACAGGTTGGGTGGACGATTTTCTACATATTACGCTTCTGTTCAATTTTCGTTACCGTTCCTCTTCTTATAACTGCCACTTGCGGTTTTTTCCCACATTTGACAGCACTACGAACTGAACACTTGTTTTGATGCAATGTTTTGATTGGTGTTGCCGACTGTCGGGTGTTATTGCCAAAGATGGAACGTTATTGCCAAATTTAGAGTGTACAAGAGGACGAAGGGGGTAGACATTTTTTATTTTATTACTATTATTTTCTGCTTGTGTGAAGGGGACGACTTTTAGCTTATCATTTCTTTAAGAGTAGCAGGGAGCCTGTACTGACGTGTGTTTGTTCATTTATCACATGTTTGTTTTCAGCGATGGATTTCTGAATGTGGAAGTTTTCTTGCATTTGTATAAGATGTTTGTCATGGTTGCTTTTTCTCATTATTTTCATTCCTTGTTGCATGTTTGTAGGATGGAGGTTATGGTGTTTTAAATGTTCTGCAAATGTGGAATGGTTTATTTCATACTTCCAACACCTGATGTGTTTTTTATATCGTGTTTTAAAATTCCTGCATGTTATGGCTATGTGTATTGAGTCACAACGTTGACATTCAAGTTTAATCATTCCCGATTTCTGGAATTTATCCCTCTTGGCAGCTGGTTGGCTTAGGTGTGCTTGGAGGGTCTGCCAGGTCTTATATGCTATTTGAAAGCCCTGTCTCTTTAGGATGTCTGAAACTCTGTGTTTTAATTTATGAGTGGAAGTCATAGTGAACCGTCTGGTTCATTTCTGTCTGCTGTTGTCATTGTGTGTGTTTGTTGAGTGTGTTTGTAAGTTTCCAGCTTGTGAGTTTTTATTTTTTGATTGAGCCTGTATGCTACATGAGTGTCATACCCATCGTTCCTAGCTATTTGTATGATTGTACTCATTTCATTTTCGTAGTTTCTCTTGTTGAATGGGATTCTGTTTAATCTATGTAACATACGTCTTAGTGCTGCAAACTTCTGGTTGTGGGGATGATTAGATGTGGAATGTATTATTGTATCTGTGGCTGTTGGTTTTCTAAAGATGTTAAACGTATGTTTACCATTTTCATTTTTATGTCAAGAAAATTTATTTAATATTCTTTTTCTTTTTCAAGTGTGAAAGTTAAGATGTTAATACAGCTATGTCAAGCATTCCCTGTCAAAATGTACATCAGATTCAAGAAAATACAACTGAGACTCGATAAGACGATACAGCACATAATATTCAACAAAATATGAAAAAAAGGATTTAAGTCCAAGTTATATTAATGTAAAAGTAAAACGGTTCTACAGTGACACAAATGTCGAAATCAATTGCAGAACGATGTTCGTTACTAAATGAAATTAAGATGATATATTCGATATAACAGTATCTGAACTTGATGTTCTATGTGACTCATCTAGAACTGGCAGAAAATATAGGAAACCCCACAGGGTGTTTCACTAAATGTGTTTGCCTATGTAAGTTACGAAGTAATAGGCGACTAAAATATTTATTGCGATAGGTCACCGTAAGAAGCGTTACACTGTCTGCGGAGCTATGAAGATAGTTTATTGTGTCATTTTCCAAAGAGTAACAGTAAAAAGATACAATTTTTTTTAAATGGAACAATAGTTGTTTCTATCATGCACTGGAATCAGTAACATCAGCTGTGCATACATCAATTTGAATTACATTCCTGTCGCTTTTAGTTTGGGAACTACAACCCTTCAAAGTTTCAGGGGCAGATACCACACGCTGTTCATAATACATGGCTGTGTGGTGGATGATGAATGTTCTAGCGGTCGGAAGTTGATTTAAATGAGATGTTCAAATGTGTGTCCATGTTCCCGAATGCACAATGCAATGCGCCTTCTAAAGGACGTGTGGACGAGATGTAACATCACCGGTGTCACGGAGCAACATGCATCCTCGATGCGCCATTTTAGGTCATCTGGGGACGTGGGCTCAGTGATATAAACACGATCCTTTAGATATCCCCACAAAAAGAAATGTAATGGTGTTAAGTCGGGTGTCCTAGCGGGCCTTGAATGAGGACCATGGCACCCCTACCACCTTCTCGCAAACCTGCTGTTTAGTTCTTCCACAGCAGCAAGCGCAGAATGGCCTGAATGAACATCGTTCTGTAACCACATATGGACTCTCGTGTGTAGACACACATGTTCTAGGAGACCACCCAAACCATTGACTATAAACGCGCGATATAACACACCTGTCAGTGTACCTGGGAAGTAGTGTGGACCATGATTTCATCACCAAGGATTCCATAACATACATTAATAGACCACCTACGTTGACGGTCGACAGATCGTACGCACCTAGGTTTGTCTGTGGTCCAGTAGTGCACGTTATGGAGATTCACTGCACCATAATTTGTGAACGTGGACTCATCACAGAACATAACACCCTGTAAAGACTCCAGCGTGTAATTACACATGTCCCATTCACGGAATGTAACTCTTGCACGGAAATCGTTCCCATGCAGGTCCTGGGTCAGTGACAGGCGGTACGGGTGAAACCTGTGGCCGTGTACTATATGCACACAGATGCGAGACTGACACCAGTGTCTGCAGAAATAGCTCGTAAGCTGACATAAGGATCGCGGTGTACTGCAGCTAAAACAAACACCTCCGTACCCTCACTTTTTGCAGTTCTCTGTCTGTTACTGCAGCGCATTACCAAGCTGCCTGTTTTCCAAAGTCGTTGTTCGGCACACAAGAACGTAATGGCTGCCGGAGCTCTTCACCTAGGATATCTCACAGCGTACGCCATGGCTGCTTCAGTGGCATCGTGTTGGCCCTCGCCGAGCATCAGGAACATGTCAACGCACTCGTTGTTCGTGTATACCATCTTCATACGATGTCAGTAACTGTGGAAAATTGAGCCCTGTTTGTTTGTGTGGCTCGAACTGTCAGGTACAAGGCGGTGTGCGGCGACAGTCAACAGTCTAACCACATCGAGGAAGCTTCTCGCTCCATGACACCAGCGATGTTACAACTCGGCCGCACCACATTTAGAAAGCATATTGCATTACGCGCAGCGTGTGTGGTATCTGTCCCTGAAACTTTGAAGCTCTATAGCTCCCAAACTAAAAGCGATAAGAATGTAAAAATCTTTGCTATTGGGGCTGTTGATATTAGATTCCAAGCTTGCACAGTCCATCAGAATTATTGCAAAAGCTATGCTACTGGGGCTGTGGAATTTAGTATTAGTAAAGAAAACATCTCCGCATTAGTTTTTAGCATAGATTTATAAAAAAAATTCCGACCAGTGTTACTGTTGTAGAGTGTAAGCTAAAGAATTTCTCTATTGGAACAGCAGAGTCAATTTGTACCTTAATAATGCTATAATGTACTTCAAAAAAATAACTTGTACCTCAAGAACTATATTCTACCTGAAGAACTATACTGTACGAGGGCAGTTCAATAAGTAATGCAACACATTTTTTTTCTCGGCCAATTTTGGTTGAAAAAACCGGAAATTTCTTGTGGAATATTTTCAAACATTCCCGCTTCGTCTCGTATAGTTTCATTGACTTCCGACAAGTAGCAGCGCTGTACGGAGCTGTTAAAATGGCGTCTGTAACGGATGTGCGTTGCAAACAACGGGCAGTGATCGAGTTTCTTTTGGCGGAAAACCAGGGCATCTCAGATATTCATAGGCGCTTGCAGAATGTCTACGGTGATCTGGCAGTGGACAAAAGCACGGTGAGTCGTTGGGCAAAGCGTGTGTCATCATCGCCGCAAGGTCAAGCAAGACTGTCTGATCTCCCGCGTGCGGGCCGGCCGTGCACAGCTGTGACTCCTGCAATGGCGGAGCGTGCGAACACACTCGTTCGAGATGATAAACGGATCACCATCAAACAACTCAGTGCTCAACTTGACATCTCTGTTGGTAGTGCTGTCACAATTGTTCACCAGTTGGGATATTCAAAGGTTTGTTCCCGCTGGGTCCCTCGTTGTCTAACCGAACACCATAAAGAGCAAAGGAGAACCATCTGTGCGGAATTGCTTGCTCGTCATGAGGCTGAGGGTGACAATTTCTTGTCAA
This sequence comes from Schistocerca americana, assembly GCF_021461395.2. Classification (NCBI taxonomy): domain Eukaryota; kingdom Metazoa; phylum Arthropoda; class Insecta; order Orthoptera; family Acrididae; genus Schistocerca; species Schistocerca americana. The sequence goes on along the minus strand of NC_060124.1, from coordinate 481,829,828 downwards.
AGATTGTTACAGGCGATGAAACATGGGTTCATCACTTTGAACCTGAAACAAAACGGCAATCAATGGAGTGGCACCACACCCACTCCCCTACCAAGAAAAAGTTTAAAGCCATACCCTCAGCCGGTAAAGTCATGGTTACAGTCTTCTGGGACGCTGAAGGGGTTATTCTGTTCGATGTCCTTCCCCATGGTCAAACGATCAACTCTGAAGTGTATTATGCTACTCTTCAGAAATTGAAGAAACGACTTAAGCGTGTTCGTAGGCACAAAAATCTGAACGAACTTCTCCTTCTTCATGACAACGTAAGACCTCACACAAGTCTTCGCACCCGAGAGGAGCTCACAAAACTTCAGTGGACTGTTCTTCCTCATGCACCCTACAGCCCCGATCTCGCACAGTCGGATTTCCATATGTTTGGCCCAATGGAGGACGCAATCCGTGGGAGGCACTACGCAGATGATGAAGAAGTTATTGATGCAGTACGACGTTGGCTCCGACATCGACCAGTGGAATGGTACCGTGCAGGCATACAGGCCCTCATTTCAAGGTGGCGTAAGCCCGTAGCATTGAATGGAGATGACGCTGAAAAATAGTGTTGCGTAGCTAAAAGATTGGGGAATAACCTGGTGTATTTCAATGCTGAATAAAACAACCCCTGTTTCAGAAAAAAATGTGTTGCATTACTTATTGAACTGCCCTCGTATTTGTGTGAACTGAATAAACGAAGAAAAAAAAGTAGTCGCCATACGTCTTTGTTGTTGTTATTTCAAAAAACCTATCCCTATGGTAGTACGTATGTATATGTATATAAACGCTATGCAGGTCACATATGACATTGGTTCTGCTGAAGATAAATACTATTAAGGAGGTGAAGTTGAAGGTGGATGATAACAAAATATATAGTATGGTTGCATGGAATTACGCCTATCATGCGGCAAGAATTGGGTTATGGGAGCAGGAGGCGCGTGACCGTTTCCGCTTCCAAAGATATACAGCAGACACGTCTAAAATTATATCTCCTGTGCTTGAAGGAAACCGCAGAGATACCGTTTGTTTAAAACTGTACACTGACAAAGCGGGAACAGGGTTGGAAAGAAAAAGGAACACAGAGATTGTGAGGCAAAAAATCATTTTTTTCTCATTAAGCTTAAAAATAATTTTACTTTTTCATAAGCAGACACAGCAACACTATTTTCACACATCATCTTCATCTTGAGTCGATGTAGAGAAGGACACCTGTAGAATTCCAGGCCTTGAATAGCAGCAAACTTGTAGATTCAATGCATCCACGACATCTTCTCCTTCCCCTTCAAGTAGATGATGGTATCCGTGTGGTCAGATAATTGAAGCAACGTCACCATATCTTTATAGGATATGCCAGGATCATCCCAGTAAATTCCATGCTAGATATATGTTAATCACTTTGCACTCTTCCGTGTCTTAGCACATTTCATACACTTGAAAGATCTCGGTGTTGCAATGTTTGCTGAGAATGTCTCTATTATACCTGCATCCTCTATGTATGCTACGAATGCAACGTCTTTAAATATGAACTGTCTTCGCTCACCATCATAGAAACCCTGAGCTTCTGCAGTGATGTTCACGCCTTGAGATGCCATTGTGGAATGCTCTAGGTATGATGCAGCACCTGTTCATTTATATAGTTCGTTGCACAACGCCGGTGAGCGGGCAGTAGCTGATCACATGGTCATGTAGAACTAGAGCATATGTGGCAGTATATTCTGCGAAATTTGTAGAAGATTCAAATTCAATTCGCACATCTATAGGGCCAGACTTAATTATCTCGTTCTGCTTCAAGCAGTCAGTTACAATGATCAGTGATAGCTCCTTGAACTACGGTAGGTTGAGTTAGACACCCTCCTCCTTGTTTTTCAACACTTTCATAGTAAGAAGCACGAAACCTTGGATACATATCATAAGCTAACTGTATACATTTTCATCCAACTGCAGATGTAAATTATCATATGGGCATAATTTTGAATTCAGGTAGACTTTGGCAATAGTTAACTTGCAGTTGTCGAACACAGTGGAATCATTTGCTATATTCCCTCTTCTATCAGTCTGAAACGCAAGTGTGATGAATACAGGTGTCTCTGGCTGCGAGGAGGTTTTAATGTTTGTCTGCTCGTAGTTGGTAACACTGGGTACTCTAAGACCTCCCACGGGCGAAATATCAGTGATAGAAATGTACCAGAGCTTCAAACGCTCCTCGTCTGATACATTGATGTGAGGCATTTCCATATTATCTTTCTGATAGTGATCGTATTCTCTTCTTGAGCTCCTCGAATGTATGAGTTGTTATCCGTCGCACTCCGTAGCATAATTAGTTCCTGTTTAGCGTTCATAATAATCTGCCTCATGTCCTCGAAGTACCCCATAAGCATTTTTGGAGATATGCATGCAGAAAAACGCTTGTACTCCGGATCGTCTATGAACCATTCCGCATTTTCTAAACTATGCAAATCTGTGGATGATGCAGAGGCATATGTTTTAAGGAATGATGTTATGCCCATATTGCGTGTACGGTCGTTCTCAGACCAACTGAGTTCATAGCATATCTCTTGGAACAGGAATGCTGAAGCGTAACGTGTAAGCTTGGATCCCACTGTATCGCTACCGTCGGTTTTCTTGAATGACCCCTCTAGATATATGAAACTCTTGCATGGAAGTGTCAGTGCACTTGGTGCTGGATAGCAATCCTAATTTCATTGTTCTTGTTAAATGTGGTTGAAGCGTAAGGTTTATGTGAGAAGTATTCCTGACATATATTTCTCTCATCATACGCTGCTGGACTGGTTATATTGAGTGAGGATGTCATTGCGAGGTTTGAAGCCAACTGATTTAAAAAACTTGTAGTTCGCATGTGTTATCACTTTGCGGTTCAGTAGCGAAGTGGCGAGCGGTGGATTGGGTGCACTCGTTTCACACCTTACCCCCATCCTGCCTTAGATGTATTCGTAAATGATTCCTCACCACGAAAGTCAACAAGCTGACTATTCTGGTCCACAAGACGCAGCTCCAAATAGTCCAGTGTCTGAGCTGTAACTGGAAGATATAAAGGGTGTTACAAAAAGGTACGGCCAAACTTTCAGAAAACATTCCACACACGCAAATAAAGAAAAGATGTTATGTGGACATGTGTCCGGAAACGCTTAATTTCCATGTTAGAGCTCATTTTAGTTTCGTGAGTATGTACTGTACTTCCTCGATTCACCGCCAGCTGGCCCAATTGAAGGAAGGCAATGTTGAACATGTGCCTTTACAAGTACGACACAACATGTGGTTCATGCACGATGGAGCTCCTGCACATTTCAGTCGAAATGTTCGTACGCTTCTCAACAACAGATTCGGTGACCGATGGATTGGTAGAGACGGATCAATTCCATGGCCTCCTCGCTCTCCTGACCTCAACCCTCTTGACTTTCATTTATGGGGGCATTTGAGAGCTCTTGTCTACGCAACCCCGGTACCAAATGTAGAGACTCTTCGTGCTCGTATTGTGGACAGCTGTGATACAATACGCCATTCTCCACGGCTGCTTCAGCGCATCAGGGATTCCATGCGACGGAGGGTGGATGCATGTATCCTCGCTAACGGAGTACATTTTGAACATTTCCTGTAACAAAGTGTTTGAGGTCACGCTGGTACGTTCTGTTGCTGTGTGTTTCCATTCCATGATTAATGTGATTTGAAGAGAAGTAATAAAATGAGCTCTAACATGGAAGGTAAGCGTTTCCGGACACATGCCCACATAACATATTTTCTTTCTTTGTGTGTGAGGAATGTTTCCTGAAAGTTTGGCCGTACCTTTTTGTAACACCCTGTATTGCATTGGCAGGGGTTACAACAATCTTATACACCGTTGCAACTGAGCGGAAGAATCCGTTTGTAGCATGAATCAGACTGTCATCGAGGCAGGTGTTCGTGGCGACGTTACACTCGACTCGGCTTTTTGCTAATGATTAGTATATCCATAGTCTGATCTGACTTGTAAAATTTACTAAAATTCTTCTTCGAAACCTGTCCTTTTGTGAAACCCAGTAGGCGCCCTATTGAACCTTTCTGGTTAACGTCAATCATTGCATTTACAGTCCTTATTTCAGATTTAAGTATATTGATGTTTGTACATAGCTCAGTACCTTTTCCAGACTGTTTTAAGACTTCATTTAAATCATCGATATCGTATGCACTTGGTTCTATTTCCATAATGTCTTCTTCACGATTAATATCCAGACGCAGTTTGTTGTTAGTCGCCCGCATCTCGTGGTCGTGCGGTAGCGTTCTCGCTTTCCACGCCCGGGTTCCCGGGTTCGATTCCCGGCGGGGTCAGGGATTTTCTCTGCCTCGTGATGGCTGGGTGTTGTGTGATGTCCTTAGGTTAGTTAGGTTTACGTAGTTCTAAGTTCTAGGGGACTGATGACCACAGATGTTTAGTCCCATAGTGCTCAGAGCCATTTGAACAGCCATTTTTTTGTTGTTAGTCTCGGTATTATTTGGGATGCTGTTGTAGGTCTCCAGTCCAATCAAGGCAATACTCCATTCACCAATGCTCAAATCAATTGGCAGGAAGTAATATGGGCGCAATACAGATGATCGTTCTTTTAACGTCAAAGTGTACGACATTGCATCTGAAACTCAACTGATGAAGGAATGTTTAAAGCTCCTCCTTATATAGTCTGCTCCTTCTTGTTTGTAAACGTCAAGAGAAAAATGGTGCATAGATGTCCGCAGAGGTGTGTATTACAGTCCTGATAGCACCAAAAATAGTAGAACACACGCCTTCTGTGAGCGGAGTATTTTTGTAATTCTTATTCCGGTTGCAGGTCACCAAATGAGGAGAAATAGTAGATGGTATCCGCATTTTTCATAACATATGACACCCAGTGAGTGCCGGGGCCTCCAGCAACAATTAAATTCACAACACCACATTCACCAGTTTTCCACATAGTCTTCGGTAGAAGTATCTCGCATAAACACACCACAGAATCTTGGAATGTTGAATTTTTTTTCTAACAAGAAGATCAGTATTTGTGAGTGGTCGACCTGGTAGGACCACTAATGGCCTTTTTTTTTTTAACTATGAACACACCAAGTCCTTTCCTGTACGGTTTCAAGTATAGTCCTTTTCCGATGGCTGCAGCTTCCATCATGCCGTTATGTCTTCTTGCCACTTCTACCTGCGCTTGGGAGTTCTGCGCGTTCTTGAGCATTCGAGCAATAGTTGCAGCACCACCAGCGCGGGACCCTACCGTTGAGAACGCGGAGAGAGCTGGGATGAGAAATGGAAGAAAACCGCCAGACGTCTTGGGTATTGGTAGAACTCAAGGTGCTGTAACCGATCCTCTTCTTCTTCTTCCCGCCCGTTTCTGCTTCAGTGAGTTTTTAGCTGCATAAATCGCTGTCAGGAAACAGTTCTTCAAACATCTCTGCTTGCCGCCCTTCTCCTTCTCCTTGTTTAATGCATAACATGCAGCATTCATAACTCACTTGAAATTCATCACTCCTAAATCCCACTTAATTTTTCCATGCATGGTTCTACCAGCTGCAAATGCTGCGATGCGTTGACCTATAACAATATCCTTTCCTCTCCGTATCACTTAGCCTTATCAGCTAAAATCCTATCTGCAATGTGACGACTTGAAATATCTATATTTGCAGCGTATGCAATGTCATGTTCCATACACACTTTGTCGAGCAGATTAACCCCCCTATCACCTCGTGCCAAGTGTTTTTGAAGCTTTGTTCCAGGTCCACAGTAGTTGTAGCCCAGAATGTGTAATTCCACTGGTAGTTTGCCTAGAATACCACCATCTCCTCTAATGCGTCCCGTAGCACGCATGTTATGCTACTTCGGTGGTTGTGGACTGTGCGCCCCCATTATATAGCAAATCGTTAGCATCAATCCAACTGTTTTGTGCTGCAGGAAAACCAAACCATATGACTAGTGCTCTATTTCCCACACGTCTTATGACTCTCTCCACGAAAACACATCCGATTCTGAGCTTTTCTGGAAGTCCTCAATGTAGAAGCAGCCTGCAGTTTCTTCACCTTTACTATCCTTCCATATATAAGTTCTATGATTCGTTTTTTGCACCTTTGAAACAGTGTATTCTCAAAAACACTGTTTCAGCCCAAGTATCAGCTATTACAGGAGATATTGCTCGGTGCATACCTACCGGTTTGGTAGGTATGATTTCTTAAATGCTGTCTTGTGTTTTGAGATACGTACCAAATCACCTACAATAAATTTCTGTCTGCGTGGATCTAGCATTTTAATGCAATAGTACACCGTATGCATGAGTCCATTATCACGAACGTCGATTGGTCTCATTTTTATTGTGCTATGTTTGGTTCGATTATACAGAGCAATTATTGCTGGGAGGATATCTGCCCATTTGTATGAGCTATGAGGGTTAAAACACATACCTGCAACTCTATGCACAAGTTCGCATCCATGTACAAGTGTATGTTCTGTCTGTGTACACCCATTCTCTTGGGTTGAGAGCTAGACATGCACGCAAATTTGTCCATGGTGCAGCGTATACTGATGTACTAACCTCTCTTAGCGGGCTAGGTATACATCAACTCTTGTAAGTTTCGCCTGTTCCTACCATCACTCAGTTATCTTATTTTATCAATAACGAGAAACCCGTACTGTGAATGATTGCAGCAATCAGCACATATCTTTACAAAATCATTGAACATGTTAGTTCCTCCATGTGTATGGTAAATGTGTTTTAAATTCAGATGGTCTTTTTTGAAGCTATATGTTGTTGTTGTTGTCTTCAGTCCTGAGACTGGTTTGATGCAGCTCTCCATGCTACCCTATCCTGTGCACGCTTCTTCATCTCCCAGTACTTACTGCAACCCACATCCTTCTGAATCTGCTTAGTGTATTCATCTCTTGGTCTCCCTCTACGATTTTTACCCTCCTCGCTGCCCTCCAATACTAAATTGGTGATCCCTCGATGTCTCACAACGTGTCCTTCCAGCCGATCCCTTCTTCTAGTCAAGTTGTGCCACAAGCTCCTCTTCTCCCCAATTCTGTTCAATACCTCCTTATTAGTCATGTGATCTACCCATCTAATCTTCAGCAATCTTCTGTAGCACCACATTTCGAAAGCTTCTATTCTCTTCTTGTCCAAACAATTTATCGTCCACGTTTCACTTCCATGCATGGCTACACTCCATACAAATACTTTTAGAAACGACTTCCTGACACTTAAATCTACACTCGATGTTAACAAATTTTTCTTCTTCAGAAACGCTTTCCTTGCCGGTGCCAGTCTACATTTTATATCCTCTCTACTTCGACCATCATAAGATATTTTACTCCCCAAATAGCAAAACTCCTTCACTACTTTAAGTGTCTCATTTCCTAATCTAATTTCCTCAGCATCACCCGACTTAATTCTACTACATTCCATTATCCTCGTTTTGCTTTTGTAGATGTTCATCTTATACCCTCCTTTCAAGACACTGTCCATTCCGTTTAACTGCTCTTCTAAGTCCTTTGCTGTCTCTGATTGAATAACAATGTCATCGGCGAACCTCAAAGTTTTTATTTCTTCTCCATGGATTTTAAACCTACTATGAACTTTTCTTTTGTTTCCTTTACTGCTTGCTCAATATACAGATTGAATAACATCGGGGAGAGGCTACAACCCTATCTCACTTTCTTCCCAACCACTGCTTCCCTTTCGTGTACCTCGACTCTTATAACTGCCATCTGGTTTCTGTACAAATTGTAAATAGCCTTTCGCTCCTTGTATTTTACCCCTGCCACCTTTAGAATTTGAAAGAGAGTATTCCAGTCAACATTGTCAAAAGATTTCTCTAAGTCTACAAATCCTAGAAACGTAGGTTTGCCTTTCCTAAATCTTTCTTCTAAGATAAGTCGTAGGGTCAGTATTGCCTCACGTGTTCCAACATTTCTACGGAATCCAAACTGATCTTCCCCAAGGTCGGCTTCTACCAGTTTTTCCATTTTTCTGTAAAGAATTCGCGTCAGTATTTTGCAGCTATGACTTATTAAACTGATAGTTCGGTAATTTTCATATCTATCAACACCTGCTTTCTTCGGGATTGGAATTATTATATTCTTCTTGAAGTCTGAGGGAATTTCGCCTGTCTCATACATTTTGCTCACCAGATGGTAGAGGTTTGTCAGTAGTGGCTCTCCCAAGGCCGTCAGTAGTTCTAATGGAATGTTGTCTACTCGCGGGGCCTTGTTTCGACTCAGATTTTTCAGTGCTCTGTCAAACTCTTCACGCAGTATGGTATCTCCCATTTCATCTTCATCTACATCCACTTCCAATTCCATAATATTGTCCTCAAGTACATCGCCCTCGTATAGACCCTCTGTATACTCCTTCCACCTTTCTGCTTTCCCTTCTTTGCTTAGAACTGAGTTTCCATCTGAGCTCCTGATATTTATACAAGTGGTTCTCTTTTCTCCAAAGGTCTCTTTAATTTTCCTGTAGGCAGTATCTATTTTACCCGTAGTGAGATAAGCCTGTACATCCTTACATTTGTCCCCTAGCCATGCCTGCTTAGTCATTTTGCACTTCCTGTCGATCTCATTTTTGAGACGTCTGTATTTCTTTATGCCTGCTTCATTTACTGCATTTTTATATTTTCTCCTTTCATCAATTAAGTTCAATCTTGAAACTTCCTGGCAGATTAAAACTGTGTGCCCAACCGAGACTCGAACTCGGGACCTTTGCCTTTCGCGGGCAAGTGCTCTACCAACTGAGCTACCGAAGCACGACTCACGCCCGGTACTCACACCTTTACTTCTGCCAGTACCTCGTCTCCTACCTTCCAAACTTTACAGAAGCTCTCCTGCGAACCTTGCAGAACTAGCACTCCTGAAAGAAAGGATATTGCGGAGACACGGCTTAGCCACAGCCTGGGGGATGTTTCCAGAATGAGATTTTCACTCTGCAGCGGAGTGTGCGCTGATATGAAACTTCCTGGCAGATTAAAACTGTGTGCCCGACCGAGACTCGAACTCGGGACCTTTGCCTTTCGCGGGAAGTGCGCTACCACCTTTTTTTTTTTTTTTTTTTATATAATGAACTGACCCCAGCGGGAATCGAACCCGGGACTCCGTGCTCGGGGTCACGGAATGATCACTTTTTTTATATATATATATATAGATGAAGGAAGGTATGAGAAAGGAGAAACAGAAACCTTTATTATTCACAAAATAAACATAGTACGTCCTGACACATAATAACTGTCCTGGAAGGAACCTCGCTGCCGTCCTACCATGCAGCATGAAATAACAACAAAATCAAAATGGGGCCACTTCCGGCACCCTAAAGAAAAGTATTTATGGATATGAAAACAAAATTTGAAGTACATCCAATTGCTAACTGTTCAAGCGTGAGTTTTTCGTAGGTCGCATACTCGCATAGTGTTCTTAGTCGATCACATTACTTGGTCTGTTTCACAACGAAAGCACCGCCGCTCATCTTTGCGCACCCGGCACACCCCAAGTACATGGCGGGTCCGTAAAGACCGTTACCAGGAAATTGGCATACCAATCCTTGTACTTTTGTAGCCGTAATAGTTTCGTGTGTCCATCTTGCAAGTATTGCCAGTTCTTACGTGTGTCTCTATAGATGTAATGGACCGTCATACCTGTGATCCACGCCACTGCGTTCGTCTTATGACGCGGAAAATACGTTTCCTCTGGAAAAAATACTATGTCAGAACAGACTGCTGTATAGATAGTGCGCCGCATGAACGCTATTATCTTTCTTGCGAGAGTCCAGACAGCCAATGCCTCGCCGCAGACCAGCCGATGGTCGTCCGTATCCAGCACGTCGCATTGCTGACACAAGGGCGAATCCGCCAAACGTATTGCGTACTTTTTATCATTTGTAGGGTATTTTCTGTTGACGACAATGTACCATGTTGACCTGACAGATGTAGGTAGGTGAGGGTGGTGGACCGTGCGCCACACCACGTGCCAATTAACAGCTGGATGTTTGCGTTCCACCCTATTCCGGGCGATCTGTCGAAGAAGCAGATGGTACACGTCCTTCGATGTCGACTGTCGGGTCGTCGGTAAACGCTCTCGAACGTAACTGTGTTCCACGAGGAACGTGCGCACATAAGTTAAAGGGGGTGATATATGGCCGACACTGACTGGAGGAAGATGCGATGTGGGTACGAGTTCTTCGATGATCGTCCCCGTAAGCGAGTGATTCCTGTTGCGCCATCGTTTGAGCATAGTATTAATACACATGGCACGCGCCTTCTCGTGCACGTTCACTAAACCAACGCCCCCCTCTCGCGCTGGGAGGGTAAGCGTGTTGTACTGTACCTTAAAGAGTTGTCCCAGGCACACATAGTACCGAAAAGCCGCCTGAATCCTCATAGCCATCGTGCGCGTCAAGGGAAGAAGGTGCGTCAGGTGGCACATCATGGGCGCGAGATAAAGGTTGACGAGTAACACTCGCTGCAGCATATCCATCGACCGTAGGGCGTTTAGTCGTACTGCCGTGCGGACTCTGAGTAACAATCTTCGGTAGTTGTCCGCAGCCGTTCTCGCTGTCTCTTTATGAAAGGTGATACCCAAACAGCGGAGGGTTTCCACCGCAGGTAAGGGTCCTTCCGTTCCTGGTTCTAGTCCACGCCCCACATGCATGAATTGTGATTTTCGGTAGTTGACCAGACTTCCAGCTGCCATCCCATACGTCTGTAGCCAATCCAGTGCTGTTTGAGTCTCCCTCTCATTCCGTACGAGGAACACAATATCATCCGCGTATGCTCTGCATTTGAATGATAATTGCCGTAGGGAGATCCCGCTAAGACGGCGGCGAAGGCCTGCGAGGCACGGTTCTAAGGCGATTGCATAAAGGAGGATCGACGAGGGGCAACCCTGTCTCACTGATCTTAAGATCTTAAAATACTCAGTTCTCCCTCCGTTGACCACCATCGCTGATCTGGCGCCGTGCAACAAACGCATCACAGCATTGGTCAATAATGGCGAGACACCCATCCTATTCATCACCGCCGCGAGGTACACATGATCCACGCGATCAAAAGCATGATCGAAATCTACTGCAACCATCGCCCCCCGGAGGCGGCATGCAGCCGCGAGGGCGACGACGTCACGATAGTCTCCCAAGGCTGTGTGGATATTACTGATGCCGCCAAGACAAGTCTGATCGGCATGTATTCGATTCTCCAGCGACTTTTTGATACGACTTCCCAGGATGCGCATGAAGATCTTGTAGTCACTATTAAGGAGGGTCAAGGGGCGATAATCACAAGGCCGTTTGCCACCACGGGGCTTCGGTATCCGTATCATGAGCCCTTCCGTGAATTGAATGTGAACCGGTACTTCTTGCTGCAGAAGCTCATTAAACATACATAGCCACATCGGTGTCATAATGGTCACAAAGGCACGGTAAAATTCCAACGGGAATCCGTCTGGACCTGGGGACTTGTTGCAAGCACCTCGTGTAATCGCTTCCTCCAGCTCTTCACACGTAATTTCAGATAACCCGTCCGCTTCCCCGTTCACACTCGTCGCGTCTGGGATCTCTTCCAGGACGTTCCCCAGCTCCCTCTGACCCTCCCCGTTGCTCGCATAGAATCTGCTAAAATGATCCGTGAACGCCTGTGCTATGCCCCTCTGTGTTGTAAAACGACGGCCATCGCCGAGATCGATCTCATGTATTAAATTCCTGCGTCTTCTTCGTCTTTCCTTTATCACATAATGCATCGAGGGAACCTCGTTGGGCAGGAAATCCTGCGACCTCGCGCGTATCATCGTACCTGCCATCCTCTGCTTCGCAAGTTGTACCAGCTTCGCTTTAACTCGGTGGACGGCCGTCTGGCGTTCTGGTGTAGGTGGTTGTGCTAACAGTTCCCGGAGAGCCGTAAAGTAAAACTCAGTGGTCGTGCGCTGCCATTGAGAAACTTCCTTCCCGTAACCTATTAACGTCCTCCGTAAAGCTGCCTTCGCGCACTCGATCCACCACTGCAGGACAGAACCGAAAGAATTTCGTCGACGGAGGCAGCCATGCCACGTGTCCTCCACCATGCGTCGGCATTCTGCATCTCGCAGGTGGGAGACGTTCATCTTCCAATTACCCCTCCGTCTCCACACCTGCTGTCTATTAAGGTTAACCGTACAAATATATGCCTCGTGGTCTGTAAATGCCGTCGGCCATATTTCGGCGTCCACCGTCGACGTTGCTAACGCCCTTGAAACGTAGATCCGGTCCAAACGGCTAGCGGAGTGGCTAGTAAAAAATGTATATCCTGGTTGGTTTCGATACTTCAGGTCCCATGTATCGACTAATTCCATCCCGTTGACCAGCTCCCTAAGTTCTTTGCTAGTAGTATAGTTAGGTTGTTGGTCCTTTCTATCGAGCACACAATTAAAATCTCCGCCGAGTATGCAACCATCGTATCGTCCCTGGAACAACGGTGTAACCTCATGGGCGTAAAAATCTGCTCTGTCCCTTCTCTTATCCGAGCCTGACGGTGCGTATATGTTGATCAAACGTATTCCACCTATGGTCACGGCCGTACCACGGGCAGAAGGCAAATATTCCACTTCGTCTGCACGTATCCCTTCCTTTAATAGAATAGCTGTGCCAACGCCCCTCTCGTCACACGGGGAACAGTAAATGTCGTAACCGTAAAAGTCCGAGGGGGAAAGTACCCGAACTTCTTGTAATAGTGCTATGTCTAAATCCGCAGCCTTTATCATGTCACTGAGCATCTTGATTTTTACCGGCGTCCCAATGCTATTGATGTTAACAGACCCTATCCAACAAGCTTGTTGCATGGCTGTCAACGTAGGTAGGGCACCGTACGGTCGCTAATTCTTCCGTACATAGGCTGCTGTCGTACTAACGTCCCCCGCCGTACCCTCATATGGTCTGCCGTTATTCCGTGCACCCTTCCGGTCTTACACCAGGAGAGTGCGTGGGAGCAGTTCCTCTAGCATCATCAGTTCCCCACGGGGGTGGGTCTTCTGACCAGTCCCCTAGAGTCCCATCGTTGTCGTGCGGTGCAGGCGCCGTAGCCTCCTCAGTATCCTGTTGCCGTCTATCGAGCTCCTGCGCTGTGTCTGGAGCATCGTCAGCAGTAGGTCGTGCCGCCGTCCCGCTGGCCACCGTTGCATCCACGCGAGGTAGTTCTTCTGTATCCATGGTCGTCTGTTCTGTACCCGTAAACTTCTCAGAATTATCTACTAGATCAGAGTGATCGTTCTCCACCGTGAGGCGGCGCTTCTTCCGGCGTTTTGGTGATCGCTGTTTACGTTGCCGGGCCTCGGAATCAGAGGTCAGCATGGTCTCCAGTTGTTCGTGGGGGGCGTCGGAATCATGCGCCGTCGTATTATCGACGTCTCCAAGTGCGTTATCTGAAGGGGCCGCAAGCGGAACCGAAGAGAGGGCGTCCTGTGACTGCTGCAGGCGGTCCAGCGCAACGTCGTCTTTCTGTGGCTCGCCACGATCCGCCGCTGTCTGTGTGTTCTGGTACGCGTCTGTCTCGCGGCCCACGTCATCGCGTAATGCGGCGACGTAAGTCATGGGGAGCACAGTCGGATGCGGCGTGAGGGGTGGATCATCCCGTGGCAGCTGTAATAACCTTCGTTGAGCACACTCAGAACGTATGTGTCCTTCCTTCCCACATCCAGAGCACGTCCTTGGTTGTCCGTCGTAAATGACAATCGCCCGACAACCGGCGATGTACAAGTATGACGGGACGTGTTTTCGGAGTTCGATCCGTATTTGTCTGACGCCATTGAGGACAGGATACGTCTTGAAACTCGCCCATTTTTCAGCCACGTGGGATAGGACCGTTCCGTAAGGACGCAGGGCGTCTGTCACCAATTCTTCTGGCACTTCGAATGGAAGCTCAAATACGCGGATCGTTCGGAGCCCCATGCCGGCGTGTTCAACAGTTACCGCTCCAACATTCCCGTCCGAATGACAGAAACGAAGTCCTTGTCGGTGTCGAAGTAGTAGTTCGTCACATGCCGCTTCATTTATGAGCTTGACATAGACCACGCTGCTGACTATAGATAAGTGTATTCCAACTAGAACGTCAGGTTCGATTTTCACCTCGTCCCGTAAATAACGTTCGATCTCGTAAGCCTTCGGTCGAGCATATTCGTTAGCAAAACTAAATTTCAGTGTCGATTTGCGGAACGACAAAGCCATGATTCGTTCTATGTATACCGCCACACACCGCTACACACGTAACGTAAACACCTCTCGCGCAGACGTGCGGCAGGGACGTAAACACCGTCCGAACCGCTGCGCCGCCGAAGGCTGACTTGCCTGAGCTACCGAAGCACGACTCACGCCCGGTACTCACAGCTTTACTTCTGCCAGTACCTCGTCTCCTACCTCAGCAGGAGAGCTTCTGTAAAGTTTGGAAGGTAGGAGACGACGTACTGGCAGAAGTAAAGGTGTGAGTACCGGGCGTGAGTCGTGCTTCGGTAGCTCAGTTGGTAGAGCACTTGCCCGCAGGAGAGCTTCTGTAAAGTTTGGAAGGTAGGAGACGAGGTACTGGCAGAAGTAAAGCTGTGAGTACCGGGCGTGAGTCGTGCTTCGGTAACTCAGTTGGTAGAGCACTTGCCCGCGAAAGGCAAAGGTCCCGAGTTCGAGTCTCGGTCGGGCACACAGTTTTAATCTGCCAGGAAGTTTCATATCAGCGCACACTCCGCTGCAGAGTGAAAATCTCATTCTGGAAGTTCAATCTTTCTTCTGTTACCCAAGAAGTTCTACTAGCCCTCGTCTTTTTACCTACTTGATCCTCTGCTGCCTTCACTACTTCATCCCTCAGAACTACCCATTATTCTTCTTCTACTGTACTTCTTTCCTCCATTCCTGTCAATTGTTCCCTTATACTCTCCCTGAAAGTCTGTACAACCTCTGGTTCTTTCAGTTTTCCAGGTCCCATCTCCTTAAATTCCCACCTTTTTGCAGTTTATTCAGCTTTAATCTACAGTTCATAACCAATAGATTGTGGTCAGAGTCCACATCTGCCCCTGGAAGTGTCTTACAATTTAAAACCTGGTTCCTAAATCTCTGTCTTACCGTTATATAATCTGATACCTTCTAGTCTCTCCAGGATTCTTCCATGTATACAACCTTCTTTTATGATTCTTGAACCAAGTGTTAGCTACGATTAAGTTATGCTCTGTGCAAAACTCTACCAGGCGGCTTCCTCTTTCATTTCTTAGCCCCAAACTATATTCACCTACTATGTTTCCTTCTCTCCCTTTCCCTACTCTGTTATTCCAGTCACCCATGACTATTAAATTTTCGTCTCCCTTCACTTCTTGAATAATTTCTTTGATTTCATCATACATTTCTTCAATTTCTTCGTCATCTGCAGAGCTAGTTGGCATATAAACTTGTACTAATGTAGTAGGCGTGGGCTTCGTTTCTATCTTGGCCACAATAATGCGTTCACTATGCTGTTTGTAGTAGCTTACCCGCACTCCTATTTTCTTATTCATTATTGAACCCACTCCTGCATTACCCCTATTTGATTTTGTGCTTATAACCCTGTATTCACCTGACCAAAAGTCTTGTTCCTCCTGCCACCGAACTTCACTAATTCCCACTATATCTAACTTTAACCTATCCATTTCACTTTTTAAATTTCCTAATCTACCTGCCCGATTAAGGGATCTGACGTTCCACGCTCCGATCCGTAGAACGACAGTTATCTTTTTCCTGATAACGACGTCCTCTTGAGTAGTCCCCGCCCGGAGATCCGAATGGGGGACTATTTTACCTCCGGAATATTTTGTCCAAGAGGTCGCCGTCATCATTTATCCATACAGTAAAGCTGCATGCCCTCGGGAAAAAGTACGGCCATAGTTTCCCCTTGCTTTCAGCCGTTCGCAGTACCAGCACAGCAAGGCCGTTTTGGTTAATGTTGCAAGGCCAGGTCAGTCAATCATCCAGACTGTTGCCCCTGCAACTACTGAAAAGGCTTCTGCCGCTCTTCAGGAACCACACGTTTGTCTGGCCTCTAACAGATACCCCTCCGTTGTGGTTGCACCTATGGTATGGCCATCTGTATCGCTGAGGCACGCAAGCCTGCCCACCAACGGCAAGGTCCATGGTTCATGAGGAAGGTTGAAATGAGTTTTTAATTATCCCTAACCAACTGTTTCGTAATTCTGGAATATGTTTGGCTGCGATAAATTCATCAGCACCCATATTTTCGAATCTGGTCTTGGTTTTCCACAGCAACATCGTCAAATATGAAGACAGTGTTTGGTTTTGATTTTTTCAGGTGAACGGATATCATCACTTTCACTGAATGTTATGTATGTAACATCCTTTAAACGGCGCAATATCTACTGCAACCTAGCTGATACTTGGGGTGAAACAGTGTTTTTGAGAATACCCAAACAATTTCAAATCGTTCTCCATGTACATGTGTTAGCAGCGTCATGATGACATTAGTCTTGTCACAATTGGATGGACCTACAATAATTGCTCGTATATTATGAGGAAGGTGAATTCCGTTCTTCTTTTTCTTCTTCAGGTCTTCTTTGCATCTTCACAGGACCAGTCACCGACTTTAAAGTCATTGTGACAGGGGTGTTTCACCTGCCCTGCCATGATACCAACTATGCCTGGTACCGACAGGTAGTTCGTACATATAGAAAGATACACTCGAAGGGAGGGTAATAGTAGCCACTGTAGCTCCATCACTTAACCAACTGAGCTATATTGGCTACACAGAGAAATCAGCTATATATATTTTATCCATGAAGAGTAACTTGATCATTCATTTTGTCAATAACTGGTGCCCTTTATTTAAACATCATACATGAGATGCAGTATTTCAAAAGAATCATCAGACTCTTTCTTTATCTTGTTCTTCGCACCTGTGTAGTATTTCCGATCAAAGCTTTTTGATATGCAATAAATTCCATGCGTATCTCCCTCAAGCCAATGGATGCCTTACAGTACTCAGGTTTTTCACATGCACTTTTAATCTGTCTCTCCTTTGGTTCAGCATTGATGTGCAAACAAAGGTGCTGCTCCAGATCATCAACATGCACATTATGAACACGTAGGAAGTTTACAACATCGTTGTATGCAGAGTCTATACTGGACATCCAACGATTCAGTCTCTCCACTGAATGATATAGTACAGTATCTAGATCGTATAAACTCATAACTCAGGTGTGACGTAGATAGACACACTTGTCACACGATTCCACACATAGTGTAGATTCATCATACCCTGTTATAGTAGACAGTGTCACACCAGCAAGGCGAACGTCTGGGGGGGGGGAGGGGGGAGGGGGAACGAGTTGGATAATACTTTGTAGTCATCTGCTGAGTGACGTAGCGCTCTGCACAACATGTTTCATCCCAGTTGAACTCATAACTTGGCAGTTTAACACCCTTAGATGCATTTTTAATTTCTATTCTCGCATGCAAGCCCCGGACCTGATGTGCTGCTATACCAATGTTTACACATTTCGTTCCACTGGGAGTGAAATTGTATGTAGAACTGAAAAGCATGGGTACACTTGATACCTTCTTACCCACAGCATCTGCACTCTGCACCTGCACTAGCACAGGGATGTTCTGTTGGGATGGGTCGTATGTTGGTGACCAGTCCTTCATCTTGCTGCTGTTTAGGACCACCAGCAGTGTTCGATGTGTTCGGAGCAGATCACATGTCCTCATCACATAAATCGATGAGTGGAACAGACAACAACAGCTCGTTGTCACGCTCCAACAAGTGGGCTATGTACACTACTGGATAACACATGATTGTTACTGGTTCAGACGTGCTGGATGTTGTTGCTGCCGCAGGTCTAGTGGTCAGCGTATGTCTCAAGAAGATGGCAGCTGAAGTTGCTGCAGGTCCAGGAGTGACAGAGGTCAACATATTGGTCCTCGACCCTGCAGGCTTGAAAGTGTTGAGGGCTCCTGCTGATCGAAGAAGAGGAACCATTACACATGGTCCAAGATGCAAAAACAATCAGATGTGATGATAATGCTAACCACAGGAAAATATGTGATACGGGATACTTACTTTTCCGCTTCTTCCTGTTCTGCAGGGCTGTGCTGGATTGTGACTGCTGTCGACCCTTCATGGTTCTTCTCCTTCTTCTTCTTCTTCTTCTTCTTCTTCTTCTTCTTCTTCGGCTGTTGCTGCTGCTGCTGGCTGAATGAGCGAGACTGAGGTCCCAGAACTGCTGAGCCTGCCATATACCCCCTCTAATGACATTACCAGATACCCCCATGCTACTGGCTGAAGTCTAACACATGACAGGATTAAGGGTTCCTATTGGTTCCCACCATTTTTCCCCAGACCGCCATCTTGGATTACGTCATGAGACAGACGACAGCACCATCTTGTGGCAGCACTGTGTACTAGGTCAGTTGGACTCCAGACCTCATGGTGAACACAATGGATGGAGCTACTGCCTATGACAACTCAAATTGTTCAAATAAACACTGCATGCAAAATAAAGACTTATCCATCCTATCGAGCAGCCCAGCACAAGCTGAATCCTGTTCCTGTCAATTCAAGGAAGAGGTGGCGGTCTGATGACTTAGGTTAGTGGAGGTAGCCCAAGTGACCTATTTTCTCACCATTTTCTTAGGTTAGTGGAGGCAGTCCAAGTGACCTTTTTTCTGCCAAAATCTGAATTTCCCACAATTTTCTTGGGGAGGGGAGGGTAGGGGGTTAGGTTAGTGGAATTAGCCCAATTGACCTATTTTCACTCCAAAATTTGAACTCCCCATCATGACATCATTGCAGTGTTGCCATATCTATCATCACCATCTTGGACCCGCCATCTTCGATAAATTTAGCAACAATGCAGAGTGGGGCCACACCGCCCTTGTCCCACTACTGTCCTCTACTCCTTTCCCTTCAACCACATTCAATCTACTATGACCATTGGATTTTCATTGGAAACGGTGTGGATCTGTTTACATCGGTCAGTCCATCCGCTTCGTTTCCGACTGCTGTGCAGAACATCAACGACACATTAAAAATAGTGGGGTGGAGTAATCTGCAGTTGTTGAACACAACCCCACAGATAAACATAAGATACTGTTTGACGAAATAAAAGTTTTGTTACAGGCTCCCACAATCTGGAACTCTCTAATTAAAAAGCTGTAGAAATTAGAATGTGTGACAAAACCTCCATAATAGTTGGAGGCGGGTTCAACGTATATTTTTCTGTTGAGTACTTCAAGTGGACATTCACCAACTCTGATTTCTTTAAGAACTCTCCATTATGATGTATGCTACATTACACTGACAGATTTGCTCCGCAATTCACAAAGGACACCCTCTATCATAGGTGTGAGAATATACGAAAGAGGATTTCTTTAAGCAATATGTTCCTAGTTAAGTCTATATCTTTATTCTGCATGGAGCATTTTTTTGTTATTTTTGCGCTTAAGGCAACTAATATCATCTGACACTGCAGTTGCCGCGATCACACTAACACAAACATAACCATTTGTATTCTCATCGTGAATAAGCTACGAAATCGAGCTTTGTGTCTAAGTGAGCAAATGTTAAATAACAAAGAAGTTCAGTTTTCAGTCTGTCCTAGTAATTTTTGTGTCACTTATTACTCTTCTCACAACAAATAACGATGTTCAAAAATGGTTCAAATGGCTCTGGGCACTATGCGACTTAACTTCTGAAGTCATCAGTCGCCTAGAACTTAGAACTAATTAAACCTAACTAACCTAAGGACATCACACACATCCATGCCCGAGGCAGGATTCGAACCTGCGACCGTAGCGGTCACGCGGTTCCAGACTGAAGCGCCTTTAACCGCACGGCCACACCGGCCGGCCAAATAACGATGTCTTCCCCGTAGTGAGCAGCATAGCTATAGCTGTTTTGAAGTGTTTATCCTTTATGGGTCATCAGTCTTTTGTTTGATGGAGGCTGTCACAACATCCTTTCCTGTGCTAATCCCTTCACTTACACCCAAAATCCTCAGTCATTAGTAATGTTACAAACTACCCTCAGTTACAGTTTTACCCTCTACAGCTCCCTATAGCAACACGGCAGTTAATCACTGATGTCATAACAAGTGCCCTGTAATCCTGTCCCTTAATCTAGCCGGTGTTTTCCACATATTCCTCGCCTCACCGATTATGCAGAGAATCTTATTTCTTAGCAGTCCACTGAATTTTCAGCATCTTTCTATGATCCTTCCAGCGAGAAACAGAATGTAAGGCTGCCTCAGTGGTGCTAATTACGGCGTGTTTGAGAAGGTACATGCTTAGCATTGTTTTTGTCGGTTTGTTAATTTCTACTTTGGTGCGATGCACAATAGCATTTAGAGTAGTGCTATTTCTGTAACGTATTGCTTTCTGAAGAAATTTTTGTCTGATAATTCTGCTTTTACTTTGTACCAGAACAAATACGGGGTGATCAAAAAGTCAGTATAAATTTGAAAACTTAATAAACCACGGAATAATGTAGATAGAGAGGTAAAAATTGACACACATGCTTGGAATGACATGGGGCTTTATTAGAACCACCTCATATTGCTAGAAGCGTGAAAGATCTCTTGCGCGCGCCGTTTCGTGATGATCGTGTGCTCAGCCGCCACTTTGGTCACGCTTGGCCTCCGAGGTCCGCAGACGTCAGTCCGTGCGATTATTGACTTTGGGGTTACCCGAAGTCGCAAGTGTATCGTGATCGACCGATATCTCTAGGGATGCTGAAAGACAACATCTGACGCCAATGCCTCACCATAACTCCGGACATGCTTTACAGTGCCGTTCACAACATTATTCCTCGACTACAGCTATCGTTGAGGAATAATGGTGGATATATTGAGCATTTCCTGTAAAGAACATAATCTTTGCTTTGTCTTACTTTGTTATGCTAATTATTGCTATTCTGATGAGGTGAAGCGCCAACTGTCGGACATTTTTTGAACTTTTGTATTTTTTTGGTTCTAATAAAACCAATGTCATTCCAAGCATGTGTGTCAATTCGTGCCTCTCTATCTACATTATTCCGTGATTTATTCAGTTTTCAAATTTATACTGACTTTTTGATCACCCTGTACTTTTCTGTTTGGACCGCTTGGCATTCCATAATCATGTGAATGGTGGAGGGAGTACGTAGCGTGCATGTTTCGCAGTTATCAGCAGTGAGGTAAGTGATGTAGAACTTCAGCCAAGAGTATGCAGATCGACACGCAGTACAAAGGTAATATCATATCTGTTGTACCGAATGAGACTACAGTCGTCAGTACAACTGTTGGTCCTTAACTTTCCTCTGGGAGGACACCGAGTGCATACCGTAACACATAAAATATTAGTTTTCTTGATTACGACTTAGGAAAGAAGATCACAACTTGGAAAAGAAGAATTACTTCGTCCAATCCATTTCCACAGGAATGTCATGAGTGTGTACAACTGACTGAACATTAATGTATCTCTTGATACAGGCAAAATTTAACAATAACTTTCACATAGAGCTCTGACTAATATCTGATCACTCAGCTGGCCTATTAGAATACGATGCTATCGTATTACTCCCTGATCGGTTACTGGGCAGGGCGGTACAATACTCGTCTGTAAGTAGAAGATCGGCTGTGGTGATG
This sequence comes from Schistocerca americana, assembly GCF_021461395.2. Lineage (NCBI taxonomy): Eukaryota > Metazoa > Arthropoda > Insecta > Orthoptera > Acrididae > Schistocerca > Schistocerca americana. The sequence goes on along the minus strand of NC_060124.1, from coordinate 481,808,185 downwards.
CAGCGAAACTCTTACGGGTGTGGCCATGCCTGTGGTTCTCATCCGTCGATACGGCTTGAAACGACTCTTCTCTTATGGTTGCACTGCGATCTAGCAGTCCCACTTTCGCAAAAAAAAATGGTTCAAATGGCTCTGAGCACTATGGGACTTAACTTCTGAGGTCATCAGTCCCCTAGAACTTAGAACTACTTCAACCTAACTAACCTAAGGACATCACACACTTCCATGTCCGAAGCAGGATTCGAACCTGCAACCGTAGCGGTCGCGCGGGTCCAGACTGCAGCGCCTAGAACCGCATGGCCACCCCAGCCGGCTCAGTTTCACACATCGCTCCTCGAACAACACCACAATATCTAAGGGCCTTACTCTGGCAATTCTATTTGAGCGCCAGCAAAGGTATACCAGTGTCCCTCACGCGACGTGATCACTGGCTACTGGTAAAATCGTCGTATTTCCGTCTATTTCTTGGTCTATATCACTGACATCTACCGACTAACAATTTGATCAAAGTTCGTTAAAACTGACACTGCGAACACGTTTCGTACTGTACTGAAGAAAACAGGTACGTTGTTCGCGAGGTGCGCTCTGGGAGATCCCCAACACGTGTCAGTAAGACTTGTCAAAAATAAGTAACCGACAGGATAGCATCGCCAGAACTGGCCTTGGAGAGCGAGTGCGGCAATTTTCGAGCAGTTTCAGAGACCACACCTTGTGAGTTAAGGCTTAAAATCAAAACTGCAAAATTTGTACAGAACAGACATACAGACAAGAAAGCAATATACAGGGTGATCCATTGATCGTAACCGGGCCAAATATCTCACGAAATAAGCGTCAAACGAAAAAACTACAAAAAACGAAACTTGTATAGCTTGAAGGGGGAAACCTGATGGCGCTGTGGTTGGCCCGCTAGATGGCGTTGCCATAGGTCAAATGTATATCAACTGCGCTTTTTTAAATAGGAACCCCCATTTTTATTACATATTCGTGTAATACTTGAAGAAATATGAATGTTTTAGTTGGGCCACTTTTTTTGCTTTGTGATAGATGTCGCTGTAATAGTCACTAACGTATAAGTACGTGCTATCACGTAACATTCCGCCAGTGCGGACGGTATTTGCTTCGTGATACATTACCCGTGTTAAAATGGACCGTTTACCAATTGCGGAAAAGGCCGATATCGTGTTGATGTATGGCTATTGTGATCACAATGCCCAACGGGCGTGTGCTATGTATGCTACTCGGTATCCTGGACGACATCATCCAAATTTCCGGATCGTTCGTAGTTATTTAAGGAAACAGGAAGTGTTCAACCACAAGTGAAACGGCAACCACGACCTGCAACAAATGATGATGCCCAAGTAGGTTTTTTAGCAGGTGTCGCGGCTAATTCGCACATCAGTAGCAGACAAACTACGCGAGAATCGGGAATCTCAAAAACGTCGGTGTTGAGAATGCTACATCAACATCGACTGCACCCGTAACGTATTTCTATGCACCAGGAATTGCATGGCGACGACTTAGGACGTCTTGTACAGTTCTGCCACTGGGCACAAGAGAAATTACTGGACGATGACAGACGTTTTGTACGCGTTCTATTTAGCGACGAAGCGTCATTCACCAACAGCGGTAACGTAAACCGGCATAGTATGCACTATTGGGCAACAGAATATCCACGATGGCTGCGACAAGTGGAACGTCAGCTACCTTGGCGGGTTAATGTATGGTGCGGCATTAAGGGAGGAAGGATAATTGGCCCCCATTTTATCGATGGCAATCTAAATGGTGCAAAGTATGCTGATTTCCTACGTAATGTTCTACCGATGTTACTACAAGATGTTTCACTGCATGACATAATGGCGATGTACTTCCAACATGATGGATGTCCGGCACATAGCTCACGTGTGGTTCAAGTGGTATTGAATAGCATATTTCATGACAGGTGGATTGGTCGTCGAAGCACCGTACCATGGCCCGCACGTTCACCGGATCTGACGTCCCCGAATTTATTTCTGTGGGGAAAGTTGAGGGACATTTGCTTTCGTGATCCACCGACAACGCCTGACAACATGCGTCAGCGCATTGTCAATGCGTGTGCGAACATTACAGAAGGCAAACTACTCTGGTTGACGGACATGATTTTGAGCATTTCTTGCATTAATGTGGTATTTACAGGTAATCACGCTGTAACAGCATGCGTTCTCAGAAATGATAAGTTCACAAAGGTACATGTATCACATTGGAAAAACCAAAATAAAATGTTCAAACGTACCTACGTTCTGTATTTTAATTTAAAAAAACCTACCTGTTACCATCTGTTCGTCTAAAATTGTGAGTCACATGTTTGTGACTATTACAGCGCCATCTATCACAAAGCGAAACTAAAACATTCATATTTCTTTACGTACAACACGAATATGTAGTAAAAATGGGGGTTCCTATAATTCAAGCTAGACAAGTTTCGTTCTTTGTAGTTTTTTTCGTTTGACGCTTATTTCGTGAGATATTTGGCCCGGTCACGATCAGTGGACCACCGCTCTAGGAGCTTCAGCCCGGAACCGCGCTGCTGCTACGGTCGCAAGTTCGAATACTGCCTCGGGCATTGATGTGTGTAATGTCCTTAGGTTAGTTAGGTTTATTAGTTCTAAATCTAGGGGACTGATGACCTCAGATGTTGAGTCCCATAGTGCTTAGAGCCATTTTTGAACTATTCCCCACCTGTGCACTCATATGTAACCATATACTTGACTCCACCTGGAATGCATTCCAATACTTGCCACATAACCCACCGACCCTGCATGGCAAGCGAGATGTCAGATGTTACCTCACGCCTACCGAACACACCGACCGGAACGTTAGGGTTAATATTGCATTGTCATCGAGTTCTGAGGTATGTTTAAAATTTCAAATCTAGCTCATTGTTTAAAAGCAATTGCAAAATTTGTACCGAGCAGGCGGGTGGTCACGAAAGCTTCGTGGAAAACTCATGATAAAAAAATTATCTTGAACACCTCCGAAATTTTTTCGGTGGAGTTCGTTTACACCTTATGTTGCGGCTGTAGTGCTCACCAAATGCTGATAATGCCGATACCTGTGTTGAGAGGCGTGTTCAGGTCGCTACGAAACACGTGTCGTCCGATTTTAACAAAACTGTTCTCTGAACAAAGTTTATTTTTGCACATCTTAAAGTCTTAGTGTATCCGTTCTGTGAAGGGCTCTATTTGTTTCGGTTATTTGTCATAACTAATGGGTTGCATGAAATTAATTAAAACACAACACACTGTTTTAAAATGTTTGACGAGGTAAAAAACGCATAAAGTAAACTTAGCATACGGTTGATTTTACTTCAGATATTGCAGTAACTGAAATATAGAAAAGGTATCGCAGTTTCATTTGAAACTGAAATCAGAACAATATCTCATTTCGTTCTAAACTTATTGATTTTTATATCCGACGGATGGTCGCGTGTGATGTACCCAGTTCTTTCTATGAGGACTTGCCAGCTACTGTGAAATACTTATCATCCGATTTTAAAAAAGTATTCGCTGGAAAAAAATTATTTTTGCGTTTCTTACAGTCTGTTATCTTCAATCGATAAAGGACTGAATCCGTATCATTGCATGTCATAGTTACCGCGCGGCAACAAATGAAGTAAGACATTGCACAAAATGTGAAAGGTTTACAAACGTCAAAACGCGTTGTGTAGACGTTGTGTATGATTGATTCCAGCTCATACATTGCAGTATATGAAATATCGCTGACATATCGAAACTTTTTTTAAAATTTAGAGCAGAACGATATATCACGTCGTTCTAGACTTAGTGATTGTTATATCTGACAGATGATTGCATGCGACGCGCCAATTTATGTAGCTGCGAATCGGGAAGTATGTGGTCGTTACTATCACCACATTTCGTAAGATCTAAACTAGATATTTTGCAAATGATAGCACGCGAAGAGGCGCGTATGTAGTGTAGTAAATACTCAAAACAGTTTTATTCACGGAGACATGGAAGTAAGTTGTGCGTAACAGTGAGAAGAAGGCGGCTCAGAATGTGTGCAGATTTCAGTAGCACTATAGCAAAACCCGAGAGTATAAGATGAACATCAACAAAATCAAAACGAGGATAATGGAATGTAGTCGAATTAAATAGGGTGATGCTGAGGGAATTAGATTAGGAAATGAGATACTTAATGTAGTAAAGGAGTTTTGCTATTTGGGGAGTAAAATAATTGATGATGGTCGAAATAGAGAGGATACAAAATGTAGACTGGCAATGGCAAGGAAAGCGGTTCTGAAGAAGGGAACTTTGTTAACATCGAGTATAGATTTCAGTGTCAGGAAGTCTTTCCTGAAAGTATTTGTATGGAGTGTAGCCATGTATGGAAGCGAAACATGGACGATAAATAGTTTGGACAAGAAGAGAATAGAAGCTTTCGAAATGCGGTGCTACAGAAGAGTGCTGAAGATTAGATGGGTAGATCACATAACTAATGAGGAGTTATTGAATAGAATTGGGGAGAAGAGGAGTTTGTGGCAGAACTGGACAAGAAGAAGTGATCGGTTGGTAGGACATGTTCTGAGGCATCACTGGATCACCAATTTTGTATTGGATGGCAGCGTGGAGGGTAAAAATCGTACAGGGAGACCTAGAGATGAGTGCTCTAAGCAGATTCAGAAGGATGTAGGCTGCAGTACGTACTGGGAGATTAAGCAGCTTGCACAGGATAGAGTCGCATGGAGAGCTGCATCAAACCAGTCTCAGGGCTGAAGACCACAACAACAACATAGCAAAACCCAAGCGACGAGCGTATACTTGTCCACAGCACGTGTGGAACGCGCAGATCAGGACGTACCGGGTGATTAAAAAGTCACTATAAATTTGAAAACTGAATAAATCACGGAATAATGTAGATAGAGAGGCACAAATTGACACACATGCTTGGAATGACATGGGGTTTTATTAGAACAAAAAAAATAAAATACAAAAGTTAAAAAAATGTCCGGCAGATGGCGCTTCATCTGATCAGAATAGCAATAATTAGCATAACAAAGTAAGGCAAAGCAAAGATTATGTTCTTTACAGGAAATGCTCAATATGTCCACCATCATTCCTCAACAATAGCTGTAGTCGAGGAATAATGTTGTGAACAGCACTGTAAAGCATGTCCAGAGTTATGCCGAGGCATTGGCGTCGGATGTTGTCTTTCAGCATCCCTAGAGATGTCGTTAGATCACGATACACTTGCGACTTCAGGTAACCCCAAAGCCAATAATCGCACGGACTGAGGTTTGGGGACCTGGGAGGCCAAGCATGACGATTGTCATGCGCAGTCACTGACGTGTTGCTGTCCAGCGCCATCTGTCGGACATTTTGTGAACTTTGTTTTTTTTTCTAATAAAACCCCATGTCATTCCAAGCATGTGTGTCAATTTTTACCTCTCTATCTACATTATTCCGTGATTTATTAAGTTTTCAAATTTATACTGACTTTTGGATCACCCGGTATATACTCGCAGCGAAAGCAGAAACATCTGAATGCGGAAAACGCGGGCCTAAATAACTGGAATGATGTGTGAAACTCTGTTGCACGCAGTGGGAGCTGGGAAAGTGTAAATGAAGGAAGAACGTCTCCGTATGTCTGCCTACTGTCCATGAAACTGCGCGGTTCTGAACAATTCAGTGCCGGGCCTCTCCTGTGGATTTCCACGGTGGCCCCGCGCCGTTACACGCGACCTAGGTTCTAATAACGGAGTCCAAGGACAGGGCACGGTGGGCAGATACCTACAGACCCGACGGTCGGCGGTCGGTCGCCCAGCTCAGTAGGCGAGACCGATAAATCGCTCTGCTGCGCCATGATTACAAATTCCTGGCGCGCAGCCGCCGGGCCGCCCTGCTAAGACCGCGGCCGCGCCGGTTCGCCGGAAGCGCCTGACACCTGCGGCCGTTGAGCGCGGCAGCCGAGCGGTGAATAAACCACGCCAGGTCCCCTGCCACCGGCAGCACTATGTCACCAGTAATTAACGTCCACTGCCTGAAGGACGGCGGCCAAACGTACACAATAACGGAGCGGGGATCAGGGCTTGGGGGAGGGGGGTTTGCGTTGCGGCAGGAGGGGCAGGGGGAGGGTGCAATGCACTTTAGTTTCGCGGGCGAGCACGATGGCCCGGATGGAAAAACTACCTCAGCTCTTCCCATAATATGAAAATTAATGAAGGTTGGTAGGGCTGCTGTACTTAGGATCCACTTAGTAACTAATAAATACACGGAACCCTCCGTTGCCAAATTTACCTTTATTGTAATTTTAATTAACGTGGAAGCCATAAAAACACCAAAAATGGAGGCAAAATGTACGCCTCTAAAGCTACTTAAAAAAAGGAATAAAATCACTTAAAGTTGTTTCCACAAGAGGAGAATACAATGTCCCAATTCGGATCTCGCTAACACTTACATTTTACTGACATTAAATATGGCTGGTTCAAATGGCTCTGAGCACTATAGGACTTAACACCTTAGGTCAGGGGCGGGCAGGAATCCTGCACGTGTGCGGTGCACTTGCACGCGTGCAGTTAACAGGTGTTCTGCGTGCACACAGGGGCAAGCTGGCCACCCGCTTATCTCCCCTCCCCACCATACCTTCTGTCCGCTCCTTCCTCTGCAATGCGTTTTGATTCCTAGATTGCTTTATTGAATGAAGGAATAAGGTTAGTAGGAGTGCTTGAAAGATATCGTGGTTTGAAAGAGTACCTATTACCTACGATACGTTTTATTTAATTATCGTAGGTGGAGTGGAACAAAATTTCTACGTGCAGACAAACGCAAACAGTTACTTAAATTTTCATCACTGATATCTGCTCTTAACCGAGACTTACTAATTCAGCAAATGGTTTTCCAGCTCTCGCTATATTAAGCGCAATCTTGTAACTTGCACGTACTGCTGGGCTATTATTGTTGTCGTCCTGAAAAATTGAAAACAATGCTCCATAAAATGTTTAAATCAGTTAGATGAGAGACATGACGAAAGAAAGTTGCAGATCTCTCGTGACCACAGCAACTGCGACAGATTTATCTAGTATCGTCAGATCGCTCTTCTTAAGCTCAGTCAATTTCCCCATCAGCTCAGAATTCGACAATAAACTGTACACGTCCTTGTGAAATTTGTTATAATGGCCTTCAATACTAAACTTCCACTGACCAGCGAGAATACTGCCACATACTAAACATTTCGAATTTTCACGTTTTTGCACAAAGAAAAAATGATTCTCCCATTACTTTTTAAAAGATAGCAAATTTCCACTTCTCCGTTTCCTTGTTTCACTCTGCATTTTCCGGTTCTTGAAATACAACGTTCACTACGTAGTGGTCGCTTCGTATCAACGTCCGCAGCTTAGCCTGGCACTACACTGCCGCAACCTGCCGGCTGTCGCCACTGCCCCAGTGGACGATTTCACGCAAGCAGCACACGTGCAGCGCTGTTTTGTGCTCATGAGCCGCGTGCAACGTTTGACCGCCCCTGCCTTAGGTCATCAGTCCCCTAGAACTTAGAACTACTTAAACCTAACTAACCTAAGGACATCACACACATCCATGCCCCAGGCAGGATTCGAACTGCGACCGTAGCAGTCCCGCGGTTCTAGACTGCAGCGCCTAGAACCGCACGGCCTCCGCGGCTGGCGACACTAAACATAACAAGATAATCATACACGTGACGAGAACAAATGAATAACACTATCAATCTTTACGCATGAGAATACGACTATATCCACGAAGGTTTGCGCCCTGGCATGGGAGATACTTAATTTCATCATATGAGGTGATTACAGTACGCCCTAATTCCACTCGACAAATGTAGTAACTATATAACCGAGACAAATGTACTGCAGGAGGGTAGCCGGATGTGCCGTAGTAAAAAGGACCACTATCAACCCGGTCAGGACGTGAACTCCGTGAACACGTCAGTTTCAGCTACCTGCAACATACACAGAGTCATTTGTAGCTTCAAAAAACAATTAACATGAAAAGGCACAACGCGTAACACACTAATAAAATATAAACGACTACTTCACAGAACTAGCTCCTCTTTAGACAAAGCAAACAGCAGAATTTTAATAACACGTAAAATAATTCTAACCTATAACAAACTAAGCTACCACGTAATAGAATATCGTCTTCAGCTCATAGACTACTCAGTTTGACTTGCCTGTTTATAGGTCTTACAACTCAACAGTGTCAGCTTAAGCAAACCTGCAAATACAAAACTCGAATGTGACAGGAATAATGATTGAAGCCACTGACAATGCTAGGCTGCCACACAGAGGAGACAATAGCAATATGCAGCGGCGCACAACCGACCATACATCACCAATTTAGTATAATCAGAATAAACAATTTTGTGTATAATAATTACTTACAGTACCATGACAACCTCCGAATAACACTTATTACCCAAGATAGGTGCTGGTATGGAATGACACATTTAGTAATACAGAGTTCGAATGTATTCACTTATTGGAAGGGTTTCAACTTTACATCCCTTTCCACATAGCTCTATGTTAACACACTTCTATAACTTCTGCAACAAAAGAAGGGCATAAAAATGCACATATAACTGACACAGATTCAAGCAGAATAAAACAGTACCTTAGTATGGTGCAAATGGCTTCATTTGCTTTACACGTGGGATATCTTCACCATTCAGTAATTCCGAAATGTATTCAACAACGCGTGAGAGCAAGACGTCGCCGTGGTATCAGCTATTTACTTCACATGATTTCTTGCACAGACACAAGGCAGACGAAGCGTTTTCACTTGCCACAGGGGCGAGCATCACACATTTCCTCCGTCACGCCATAGACACACGTCAATTTCAATGGTCAGTAACAAGAACCTACACATGCCCTCGCAGCAGAAAAGCCCCAAAACACACCAGTGCACCACCGCGATACCACACCCCAGGTCCCATCAAGACGCTGTCGGGATCTCTCGCTGACCCTGCCCATAGCGTACAGGCGTCGCACCACAGGCCTCACGGTAAACGTCAACAAGCCACCTCCGATCCTCCGAATGTCACACTGCTGTCTCTCTTTTCTCACGCCGTTAACCACCCGACCACCGCACCGGCCTGAATCGCGGAAGGCAAAGATGGTGACCTTATAATCGATGGCAGCGATGCCATTTAAGTGCGAGAACACTGGCGCCAGCTGCGCCACGGCTCAAAGGTGAAGCGAAAATCTTAGTAGTGAGCAAACAAAACACCATTACCCAACGCTCACTCAAAAATGAATGACTGGAGCCCGTCGAATGCATTGCCTTCCTAGGAAGTAAAGTTACATGAAACAGAAAGTTTAGGAAATTCATCAGGTAAAAGCTGCTTTTAACAAGAGAAGAAATCTTTTTACGTCCAGCAACATAGGCGAACATCTCAGGGAAAAACCTCATAAAGACGTTTTTTTAGAATGTACTGCTGTACCGAAGTAAAACGTCAACAGTAGGAGAAGCAGAAAAACATAAAATAACAGACTTAGAGATGTGGTGCTAGCGCAGCATGTTCAAGATTTCCTAGGTAGACATGATGGTAGACGAAGAGATGCTCCACAGAGTGGTGGAAGGCAAGCCTTGTCTTCTGAAGATAATCAAACAAACAAGGTGTAAATAGGCTGTTTAGGTTTTTATGTTGGTAACGCCACGTAGCGCTGTGTATGAAAATCACTGACTGCACTGTGTGCAGTCTGTGGCTGGTTGGCATTGTTGAAATATTCGCTATTGTAGTGTTGGGCAGCTGGATGTGAACAGCGCGTAGCGTTGCGCAGTTGGAGGTGAGCCGCCAGCAGTGGTGGATGTGGGGAGAGAGATGGGAGAATTTTGAGAGCAGACGATCTGGACTTGTGTCCATCAGAAAGAGTAAATTTGTAATATTGGATATCATGAACTGATATATATATATATATATATATATATATATATATATATATATATATATGATGAGTTTTGAACATCATTAAGGTAAATACATTGTTTGTTCTCTATCAAAATCTTTTATTTGCTAACTATATGCCTATCAGTAGTTAGTGCCTTCCGTAGTTAGAATCTTTTATTTAGCTGGCAGTATTGGCGCTCGCTGTATTGCAGTACTTCGAGTAACGAAGATTTTTGTGAGGTAAGTGATTCATGAAATGTATAGGTTATTGTTAGTCAGTGCCATTCTTTTGTAGGGATTTTTGGAAGTCTGATTGCGTTGCGATAAAAATATTGTGTGTCAGTTTGGTGTCGATCAGAATAAGTAAAGAGAGTAATGTCTGAGTACGTTAAGTTTTGCTCAGCTGTTTGAAAATCAAATACGTAAGAGGTTTATCAGTACAGTAATTCATTAATTTTTCTAAGGGGACGTTTCAAACGGACAAATGGGTCGACCATCTGCAGAGATATGATGGTATCATTAAAAGTATCAATGAAGGGACAGTAGAAGGGGGAAACGCAAGAGGCAGACCGAGACTAGAATACACCATCGATGATACCAGCTGCACAACCAATACCGCTCTCAAGAAGATGGCCGAAGACAGAAATGCATGGCGGACTGTGGCTAACAAACCTATGGTTGAAGAACTAAAAAGAAGATGATGAACAGATCTGGGTACACTTGCTATTAGAAAATGTCCAATAGTTCTTCTGGCTTTCTTGAAACTGATATTATATTCCAGAGTAAATAACACAGATGTTTAGTGCTGTACCACTGAAGAATTGGGGTCTACACGATATATAATGAATTACGACATTTAGTATATTGTATATTGGTGGTAAGGATTTTTCTTAGTAATAGTTGTTTAAACTAAATCTATAGTGTGTTTATGCTTTCCTTTATCGCATGAACGGCGGGGGGATCAAGTCAATACTAACGGCTATTCTTTGCACGACAGAGAAAATTTAAATCGTCTGATTCAGATTTCACGTGTTCGACAGCCGTCCGCCGCTAGAAGCCTGGGGCTGTGCAAAATCTCCTGCGACGATTATGACTCTCCGTTGCAACATTCATTAGTTGCTCAAGTATAGGAAAATACTGCTAGTGATAGTAACAATTTGTGTAAGAATCAATACAGACTGTGTTTAAATATAGGTAACAGGGTACACTGTAATAAATGAAATCTCTTGAAAGAAATTCACAGTTTATGAATTTTTGAATATCATTGTTGGTATCAGTTACATTCTGGCCACACTCAGATCAACATGTACATTATTACCTTAAATTTTTCAAATACTTGGCGGTGTACTGTGTTCTACAATGGTGAATAAAGTTTATTTTCAGTTGTGTCTTTATGGAAGTTAATCAACAGAATATTTATTGAAAAAAATTGAAAAAGAAATTAAATGGTGAATGCTACGAAATTCAGAAAGTGGTACCTCTATTTTGAAATACCTCGCCGAAGTATTTTTTTCAAAACAGTAGAACAGCTATTTGAAAGATTTAGTGAGCTATTACTTAAAGGTGAATGAAAGTTATTTATGTACAGCTGCCTAAAAATAACCTAAAAGCAAATTGAAAATGTAAATAGGGTGTCCATACTTAAAGTTCCAGTTTCAAACCGCTGTAGAAAGAGAACCACTGCTCAGAATGACATCGAATTTGGACAGCATATTATTGGCGCTAGGGGGAAACACCTTGGGACAAATAAAATTACCAGTAGATGGCGCTGTAAGCTTCTTAAAATAGGGTCGGCTAGAATGACAGATGAATCACGACAGCATTCACATTAGACCATCCAACTGTTCAGTATGTATGACTGCACAAGTTCGACAGCCAACAGTTGTGGCACCATCCAGTACGGTAAGGTTGTATCACATCAGAGGCCAAAAACCGCATAAGAAGCAAAATGACATCGGTTTCAAATTCCCATGAGACTGGTGCAAGACATGTTCAATATGTTGTACACTGTTTCCCGCCATAATTTGAAATCGAGGAACAGCATGTTCCACCACAGACTGGAATGCGTCGCGCGGTGTGTGCCCTTGTTCAACTACGTGGGGACTGCAGCACTGAACACAACACAGCCAGGTCACTCGGAATAAGATCAGCTGATCTGGACGGTAAGGTGGTAGGGAAATGACAGCTGATAATTCTAGCATTTCCGAAACGCCTCTACTGCTCCTCACCACTGACTGTGCAATATGCAGAGGAGCGCCATCATGTGTAAAAGTGAACCTACCAGCACATCCATGCTGTGGAAGGGATGGAATGACGTTGGTGGGTGAAAGATTCTCATAGCGTCTACCAGTGACGATGTAGGTAACAAGACCCACAGGACTCATCTCTTCGAAAAAATACGGCCCTACGATAAACGATGCCGCAACCCACATTGCACGGTCACTTTCGCAAACAAAGTGGTATCGGTTCACGTGCATACGGATTTTTCTTTCCACATATTTTGCAGTTCTGCGTACTGGCATGTCCTTTGAGATGGCTTCGTCAGTCCACTCAATATTCCATGGCAATCCATTGTTCACTTCCATGCAAACAAGAAATTACAGAGCGAACATTTGTCTTGCTGGCATCTCAGCAAGAAGCAACTACTGAACATGGGTGATTCTGTATGGATAGCAATGCAGCATGTTTTGTACGATTTTATGCACCATACTCGCAGGCAACTACTTGAATTAGAATGTGGGCACATTGTTGGTGCTCATATAGGCGGTGCTTCGGTAACCAAGGTAGCCAAAGTGGTTGGTGTTTCAAGAGGCACAGAATCGAAGACGTAAATCGCATACAAGGAAAGTGGAGAAACATCAACCACTATGCCACAAAGTGGACGAAAGTTTGTGTTGAGCGATTGTGACTAGCGCTCACTGAAGAGAATTATGACGAAAAATAAAAGGACGACAGCTGCAAAAGTCACTGCGGTACTGACTCACTCTCGTGAACCCTGTCTGCTCCAGAAGCAGGGACTCACGTGGATAGCTGGATTTCCCCGTACACTGCATGTCTGCACACCGCCGCTAGACACCTCTTCCAATGCTGTGGCCACATCTTCGACAGACGTCCTCTGCCACACTGCACTTCAAAAGAGCCTGTTTTTTTTCAAATTTTGGAATCATTTTCTCTAGATGCTTGGTAGAAAATGGACCACTGCCTTTTTTCATATCCTTGAGGGTCAGGAACGTCTGCAGAGCTACTGGCTCACAGTCACCATTCTTCAAAAAGAGCTTTTTCCAGCAGTGCGCTATGCTTCTTAGAGACAGTAACGTTGGGCGTCTCGGGTGTAAACTGAGGAAAAGCATGTGCTATACCTCTTTTAGTGGGCGTATGTAACGCGTACGGATTTTACAGACCTTATATGAGCTTGATCCATAGCAACAGGATGATACAGTATGAGATCCTCAGAAAATAATAATATTATTATATCAACAAAAGGCAATTGCAGTTAATCTCATGTACCGAAAACTAACAAAACAATATCAACCAGTATAAGGACTGGCATGAAAAAAACAAGTTAAAGTGAAACACATATTGGAGACGAACTCAGCAAGTGGTTAATGATATCGTAAAACTCCCATTTAGCAAGAGAACGGTGAGCTTCAGAGCAGAAAGGGATAAGGCCAGAACAATAAATTATTCCTTCTAATGTAAATAAGGCCGGGACCGAGGGGAAATGGCTGCGCGTCATTAACAGAGCTAGGCTGCGACCCAGCAATAAAAATAAAAATGTATTCACTTATAGCAAGACGGTGATTGGCTGAAGCCATACTTGGCAATGGAGACGTGACATGGTGGAGAGATCCCCATTATATAAAAGCATTTTGAGACAATAAGGCTCTATCTCTCTCTCTCGTCTCGCAGCAGACTGCACACGTGTGTGAAAATAAGTGAGGACATCGAGAGCTTTGCTTTCTGCAAAGTGAGGATGATACGTGAAGTGTGGCAACAGATAGAAAAGTGGTAGTTAATTATTCCTGCAGGAAGTTTTGTGGGGAAAGAAATTGTGCACATCGTTCCAACCCGTAGCTAGTGTGCAACAGCCATTATTTCGACTAGGGAAAGATTAACGTTCTACAGAATGCAGGAAAGTTGCGACTGAGTGAATTTAGTCATGGAGAGAACGCCGTTGCAGATGCCGCTTGGTAAAGTACCATAGTACATTAGGCCACGGTAAATGTTGAGTCTAGATTTTTCTCACTCTAACTTGTGTACACTTTGACCATTGAATATCAAAAGCTAGGATACTAACCTATCCTCACATTGTGTACATAAGAGTTTTTTTTTCATTGGTTCAAAAAGTAAATTTATTCTCCACCAACTCAATGCATTGACCAGCTGCGGCAAAGTAGATTTAAATCAGCTGATGAGGATTTGTAATAATCATCGTTACCTGTGATAAAAATTTTAATGTGTAGCAATAACGATTTCAATAATCGTGATTTTTATATGTCCAACAATTAAATATTTTGTTATTGACCTCTGAAAGCACAGTTGATAAATTATATGTAGAATAAAAAAGGGAATACATGTTTTGTCTTTCTAGAATAGGCCCCACACTTTCACTTTTATTAATTCATGCATTCTAGTTACGTGACAGCAGCATTTCTAATGATTTTTGTTATGAACAGCACCTGATATTAGCTGCCTTACAGGGCCAGGGTCATATTTATTTAAAATGTCTGTTTGACACCCTGTGCCTGAGAAGACAGTTCAGAGGTTTTATCCATTTGCGCGCTAAGTGGTAAGCTAAGTTTGCACGCATTAGCACACTCACTGTGCAGATACAAGGATGTAAACTGAGGAAAAGCGTGTGCTGGAGATGTATTCTGACGCTTATTGGACAGATTTTCGTTAATTTTTTTACATGGCGGTTCTCCCTGCATCAATAATATGCTGTTCAGATTTAACGTCATTATGAACAGAAATTCCCCTTTTACAGCGTTTTTAAACTGGAATTTTATGTATGTACACCGTGTATATTTAATTTTGTATTTAAGTGTAAGACTAAATATCAGAAAGTAAGTGAATTCAATGGAGCGCAGTGAGCTGATGTGACTGAACGTTATACACAGCCTAGAGAACGCCATATCTGTCCTTACGTGCTCTAGCCACTTGGGAGGGTTGAGATCTTGTATGACAACGAGCTATCGACTCCATATTAGCTTGCCAACAGAGGAATCTCGGCCAGAGCTACCAACGGTACTGCGGAATAATAACTTGCAGCCTCAACAGATCAATATCCGACTGCTGTGTAATATTACACGAGCTAGTACACGTTTGTCCTTCTTACAGGTGGCATAATACGATAGTCACACAAATAACCAACGAGAAAACGCTCATTCAGAATGGGAAAGGCGCTGTGTACTTTTTCCTGGACAAAAATATGGAAAGAGCGCGAGAAATGCTTGCTTGAACATCAGTACAGATTCTAACCAAGCCTGCAGGTTGCACTGTTATATTTGTCCATGAAGGGCAACTATACGTTTTCCTCAATGTCTTACAATTGTCAATGACTGTAAGAACAGGGTTCTGTGTGGTTGCGATTGCATTGTGTCGAAACTATGAGAATTCGAATGTGGGCAGGTTGTTGATACTCATATGGTGGGTGTTTCCGTAACCAAGATAACCAAAGTGTTTAGTGTCTCAAGAGGCACCAAATCGAATTTTTACGAGGGATGTTCAGTAAGAAATGCAACTCATATCTTTCTCGTCCAATTTCGTTTGAAAAAAATTCGGAGTTTGTTGCGGGACATCGTGGGATATTCCCGCTGCAGTCCCTAACGTTTCATGAAGCTTCGATAGGTAGCAGCGCTATACTTAGCTTTCAAAATGGACTCTGTAGTGGAGGTGCGTCCCAAGCAGAGAGCTGTCATTGAGTTTTTTTCTGGCAGTAAACCAGAGGATCGCAGATATTCATAGGCGTTTGCAGAATATCTACGGAAAACTGACAATGAACAAAAGCACGGTGAGTCGTTGAGCGAGACGTCGGTCATCATCGCAACAAGGTCGAGCAAACCTGTTCCATCTCCCATTTGCCGGCCGGCCGCACACATCTGTGACTCCTGCAAATTTGGAACGCAAGGACACTCTCATTCGAGGTGATTGGCGGATCACAATCAAACACCTCGCCGCTCAACTGGACGTCTATGTCGGTGGTGTTGACACACTCGTCCACCAGTTGGGGTACTCAAAAGTGTGGGTTCCTCACCACCTAACAAAAGACCATAAACAACAACGGAGCCCATGTGAGCGGAATTGCTTCCACGTTACTGCAAGGGTGAGCTTCTCAATTCTTTGTTGAACATCGTCGTGGGCGATGAAATATCATTTCGAACCAGAAACTAAACGGCAGCCTATGGAGTAGCGCCACATCACCTCTCCTCCGAAAAAAAAAGTTCAAAGCCGCATCCTCAGAAAGTAACGTCATGGCAAAGGTCTTTTGGGCCTCTGCAATGGGTATTCTGATTGATTGGCTCCCTCATGGTGCAACGATCAACTCTGAAATGTATTGTGCTACCCTCAGGAAACTGATGAAACGACTTCAGCGTGTTCGTCGCCATAAAAATGCAAACGACCTTCTCCTTCCCCACAACGGGGTTTGCGCACCCAAGAGGAGCTCAGAAAACTTCATTGGCTTGTTCTTCCACATCCACCCTACAGCCCGCATCTCACACCTTCCATCTGTTTGGCCCATTGAAGGATGCACTGAACAGGACGTAGTTCGTGGATGACGGGGTTTGATGCAGCAAGACATTCGCTCCGACGTCGACCAAGTAGAATGGCACAAAGTGGGCGTACAAGCTATCCCAGTAAGGCGGCGTAAGTCCGTGACATTGAACGGAGATAATGTTTAAAAATATGGTTATTATCCAAAAGATTCAGGAATAATACGGCGTATTTGAATCCAGAATAAAACCAACCTGCTTTCAGAAAATCGATACTTACTGAACGCCCCTCATGTATTGCATATGAGGGCAGCAGCAGCCAGCTTAGACACAAGCAGCAACAAGAAAGTAATTGATTTTGTGACACTTTACAAGTTCCTAACAAGGAGCGAATAATATAGTTTCATCTGTGTGCCTTGGTAGTTTATTTTTTAAATCTCTGCGCGTTAATCAAATTTATTACACACATTTCTTTCTTTATCCTCAGTGTCTACAGTAGCCTTTCGTATCGCGTGTCGATAGACGTTTTGAAATCTCCCCTTGGAAACATTTAAAAATGACAGTGCTGGAAAACCTCTTACGTTATTTGATTTTCAAGCAGCTCAGCAGAACTGAACGTACTCAGACATTTCTCTCTTTACTTATTCTGATCAACACTGAACCGACAAACAATATTTTTAGCGCAGCGCAATCTGCCTTTCAATAATCCCTACAAAAGAATGGCCCTGACTAACAATAACCTATACATTTCATGAATCACTTACCTCACAAAAATCTTCGTTACTTGAACAACTGCAATACAGCGAGCGCCAATACTGCCAGCTAAATAAAAGATTCTAACTACTGAAGGCACTAATTACTGATATGCATAGTTAGCAAATGAAAGATTTTGATAGAGAACAAACAATGTATTTACCTTAATAATGTTCAAAAGTGATCAGTTCATGACATCCAGTCTCACAAATTTCCTCTTTCTGACGGACACATGTCCAGATCGTCCGCTCTCAAAATTCTGCTATCTCGCTCCCCACATCCACCAGTGCTGGCGGCTCACCTCCAACTGCGCAACGCTACGCGCTGTTCACATCCAGCTGCCCAACACTACAATAGCAAATATTCCAACAATGCAAACCAGCCACAGACTTCACACAGCACAGTCAGTGATTTTCATATAGAGCGCTATGTAGCGTTACCAACTTAAAAATCTAAACAGCCTACTTACAGTTTGTTTGTCTGTGCAGCAATGTTTTCCACTGTCTTTAGTATGAACGCCGTGTGCGGATGCGAGGTGAGTTGGTCACACTTCACTCTTGGCTCCACGCTGTGTTGGTTTCAGTTGCAGTGCTTGAAGCTGCAGTGGATGGACATCACTTTTGTGGATCAACTGTGGGGACCCAATGGACGTCCAACACGACCCACAAGTCCGCCGACCTGTCTATACTGGTGGCCATCCCATTTGACGGCTACCCTTCACCTGTGTTCAAGTGGGAGGTTGCCTCGGGGTGTGGCAGACTGCGAAACAGTTCCCATGGAGCCGAGCGTTATACCCCCCTTGTTAGTCTGACCAACAGGTTCCAGGTGTTGTCTGTGGCTGACAATATCTCCAGTCAGGGAGCAGCCGCTTGTCCTGTTTCAGAGGAAACGACTCAGACTGCAAGATCTGGGCAGTCACAGAAGGTGCGTTATTGGTAGCCGGCAGCTCCAATGTTAGCCACAATATGCGGCTCCTTAGGGACATGGCTGCCAAGAAGGGAAGAAAGCCAATGTGCACTCCGTGTGTATACCAGGTGGAGTCATTTCCGACGTGGAACGTGTATGCCTTAAAGATCACAGAGTGCAGCCAATTGCAGGTGGTGGTTCATGTCGGAACCAATGATGTGTATTGCTTTGGATTGGAAGAGATTTTCCCTGTTTTCAAACGGCTATAAGAAGTGTTATAGGCTGGCAGTAATGCTTGTGAGATGAAAGTAGAGCTCACCATTCGCACAACTAGAGTTGTTTTGTTAAAGTTATGGTCAAATTCAGCCTTAATGGCTTCTGCCAATTTTTATATGACATCGTAGCTAATGGTTTATTAGTTTATTAATGACTTTATGCAATGAGGGAGTTTCTTAAATAATTTTCCTGAGTCGCGTTTCTCAATGTTTATGGGAGATCGTTGGCTAATGATTTATTAACTTGCTAATGATTTTATGTAATGAGTGTTTCGTAAATAATCTTGCCTGAGTGGTGTCTGTCAGTTTTTATGTGAGATTGTTTTTGGTAGTTAATAAACACATTGGAACTGAAATGTTCACTTTACTGGGTCATCCCTTCCACTCCCTTTAGATTTAAAGTTTAAACAAAGCAGGTGTAAGTAAAAACGTAGCAAGATGAATCTTGCTATAGATAATAATGACGACTTACGATTTGTGAAGATTATGAATGTATATATGAATGTATAACTATTATTTAGTTGCTTTTGTAACCTAGTATATATAACCTATTAATTAATTAGAGATGTAGTTCAGACACAATTAAATAAATAAATAAACCAGACTCCAAGAGCTAATAGAAAGCACTGATGCTCAAATCGTTGTGGGCACTGAAAGCTAGCTACAGCCGGAAATAAGTTAACGTGAAATTTTTGCGAAGGACCTAAGGGGGTTCAGAAAAGATAGGCTAAATACAGATAGCGGTGGCGTGTTTGGTGCTGTTAGAAATAGTCTTGTAGCAAAATTGAAATAGATAGTTCCTGTGAGTTAGTATGGGTAGAGGTCATTCTTGAGAACCGAAATAAAATAATAATTGGATCCTTTTACTGACCCCCCCCCCTCCAATTCAAATGACACAGTTGCTGAAAGGTTAAAGAAAACTTGTATCTAATTTCAAACACTTACCCGACTCATAAAATTATAGTTGGTGGTGACTTTAATTTACCCTCGATATGTTTTGGAAAATCCGTAAGTATGCATAAAACATCATCCGACATTGTGCTAAACACATTCTCCAAAAATTATTTCGAGCAGTTCATGAGCCCACTTGAATAGTAAATGGTGGGAAAAATACGCTTTACCTCTTAGCAATAAATAATCCTGAGCTAAATAACGAGTATCAAAACGGATACAGGGATTAGTGAACACAGGGTTGTCGTAGCGAGACTGAATACCGTAACTGCCAAATCCACCAAAATAAACGAAAAATATATGTGTTCAAAAAAGCATATAAAAATTGGCTTGACGCCTTCCTGAGAGACAATCTCAACTCCTTCCAAATTAACTATGTAAGTGTTGACCAGGTATGGCTTACATTCAGAGAAATAGTATCGGCAGCAATTGAGAGATTTATACCAAACTTGACAAACTATGGAGTTAGACAAACTACGGAGCTGATCCCTCATGGTACAAAAAACATGTGATAACACTGTTGCATAAACAACTAAAAAAGCATGCAAATTCAAAGGAACGCATAACCCTCAAGATCGGCAATCTTTTACAGAGGCTTGAAATTCAGCGCAGACTTCAATGCGAGATAGTTATAATAGTTTCCGCAACGAAACTTTGTCGCTAAACCAGTCAGAAACTCCAAAGAGATTTTGGTCGTATGTAAGATATGCAAGCGGCAAGACACAATCAGTGCCTTGCGATAGCAATGGAAGCTCTATCGGTCACAGTGCTGCTAAAGCAAAGTTACTAAACAGAACCTTCCGAAATTCCTTCACCAAAGAAGACGAAGCAAATATTCCAGATTTCGAATCAAGAACAGCTGCCAACACGAGTAACTTAGAAGAAGACGTCCTCGGAGTACTAAAGCAACTTAAATCAGTTAACAAAAGTAATCCTTCTGATTCAGACTGTATAACAATTAGGTGCCTTTCAGAATATGCTGATGCAGTACCTCCATGCCTAACAGTCACACACAATAGCTCGCTCAATGAAAGATCCGTACCCAAAGGTTGGAAAGTTGCGCAGGTCACACAAATATTCAAGAATGGCAATAGGAGTTATTCACTAAATTACAAGCCCATATCATTAACGTCGATATGCAGCAGGTTTTTGGAACATATACTGTGTTCGAATGTTGTAAATTACCTGGAAGAGAAAGGTCTATCGACACACAGTCAACACGGATTTAGAAAATACCGTTTTTGTGAAACACAACTAGCTCTTTACTGACACAATGTGCTGAGTGCTATGGACAAGGGATTTCAAATGGAATCCGTATTTTTAGATTTCCAGAACGCTTTTCACACCGTACCTCACAAGCGGCTTGTAATCAAGTTGCGTGCTTGTGGAATATTTTTCCAGATACACGACTGGATTCGTGATTTCCTGTCAGAGAGGTCAGAGTTCGTACTAACTGACGGAAAGTCGTCGAATAAAACAGAAGTGATTTCCGGCATTCCGAAAAGTAATGTTATTGCCCCACTGTTGGTCCTTTTCTGAATAAACAATTTAGGAGACAATCTGAGAATCCGTGTTATGTTGCCTGCCGATGATGCTGTCGTTTATTGTCTAGTAAGGGCACCTGATCAGCAAAACGATTTAGATAATATATCTGTAAGGTGTGAAAGTTGGCAATTGACCCTAAACAATAGAAAGTGTGAGGTCGTCCAC
This sequence comes from Schistocerca americana, assembly GCF_021461395.2. Taxonomy (NCBI): domain Eukaryota; kingdom Metazoa; phylum Arthropoda; class Insecta; order Orthoptera; family Acrididae; genus Schistocerca; species Schistocerca americana. The sequence continues at coordinate 481,786,962 of NC_060124.1, read as the reverse complement.
CTGAGTGCTAAAAGGAATCCGTTAAAATTCGGTTAAACGACAAATCAATCGAATCTAAAGGCCGTAATTGACTCTTGCAGTATCGATTCGAGGTGCCAACGTCTTTGGCTGAGCGTACGTTCCAAGAGTGGAACATGACGGGGGTTCGGTGATGAATTTGGGAGCCATGTTGTGTTATTAAGTGGGCCTAATGGTCACTCTGTGAGATCGGGTTACTGCCAAGGGTTTTGTGACAGTTTTGGCTGATCAGTTCCATCCCATACTACAATGTTTGCACGCAGTGGGTGCTGTGTTTCAAGACTGTGACACGGCCCCTGTTCACACAGCTCTCATCGTCCACAAGTGGATTTGTGTCCTCGTGGCTACCACAATCACCGGCAGTGCTTCAGCCGGGGTCAGCTCCCGGCACGGGCGAGTGGGCGTAGCTCAACCGACGCGCAGTGTGCTGGCTTCTACCTGAGGTAGGCCCGTTTCCCACCCATGTATCTGCAAGCAGTTCCGAATCGCTCAGAAAGGAAGCGCCTCTCTAGCTCACGAGAGGTTAAAAGTGTGCGTCGCTGAACCGCTCTGACGCGGAAACGTCAATTAAATGTCCATGTTTCGTCTCACGTTTTATTGGGAAGTGTCACAGACGATCTCGGTTTGCGGAAGGCCGGCATATACCACATTCCGTGTCAGTGTGGGAAGACTTATGTTGGACAGACAGTGCGAACCATCGAAGATCGTTGCCGAGAACATCACACGCTCGATTTTGGTACCCCAACAAGTCGGCGGTAGCAGAGCACTGTTTGTCCAGAAATCACGAAATGGACTACCAACTGTTGTGACTTGGCAAGACAGACAAGTCACAATGAGAGGAAGCCGAAAGGCACGCGTTAAGCTCACGCAGATTGGCGTGAGGTCTGGAATAGTTAAAGGAATTAATAGTAGCAAATAAAGTACGAGGGCAGTTCAATAAGTAATGCAACACATTTTTTTTCTCGGCCAATTTTGATTGAAAAAACCGTAAATTTCTTGTGCAATATTTTCAAACATTCCCGCTTCGTCTCGTATAGTTTCATTGACTTCCGACAGGTGGCAGCGCTGTACGGAGCTGTTAAAATGGCGTCTGTAACGGATGTGCGTTGCAAACAACGGGCAGTGATCGAGTTTCTTTTGGCGGAAAACCAGGGCATCTCAGATATTCATAGGCGCTTGCAGAATGTCTACGGTGATCTGGCAGTGGACAAAAGCACGGTGAGTCGTTGGGCAAAGCGTGTGTCATCATCGCCGCAAGGTCAAGCAGGACTGTCTGATCTCCCGCGTGCGGGCCGGCCGTGCACAGCTGTGACTCCTGCAATGGCGGAGCGTGCGAACACACTCGTTCGAGATGATCGACGGATCACCATCAAACAAATCAGTGCTCAACTTGACATCTCTGTTGGTAGTGCTGTCACAGTTGTTCACCAGTTGGGATATCCAAAGGTTTGTTCCCGCTGGCTCCCTCGTTGTCTAACCGAACACCATAAAGAGCAAAGGAGAACCATCTGTGCGGAATTGCTTGCTCGTCATGTGGCTGAGGGTGACAATTTCTTGTCAAAGATTGTTACAGGCGATGAAACATGGGTTCATCACTTCGAACCTGAAACAAAACGGCAATCAATGGAGTGGCGCCACACCCACTCCCCTACCAAGAAAAAGTTTAAAGCCATACCCTCAGCCGGTAAACTCATGGTTACAGTCTTCTGGGACGCTGAAGGGGTTATTCTGTTCGATGTCCTTCCCCATGGTCAAACGATCAACTCGGAAGTGTATTGTGCTACTCTTCAGCAATTGAAGAAACGACTTCAGCGTGTTCGTAGGCACAAAAATCTGAACGAACTTCTCCTTCTTCATGACAACGCAACACCTCACACAAGTCTTCGCACCCGAGAGGAGCTCACAGAACTTCAGTGGACTGTTCTTCCTCATGCACCCTACAGCCCCGATCTCGCACCGTCGGATTTCCATATGTTTGGCCCAATGAAGGACGCAATCCGTGGGAGGCACTACGCGGATGATGAAGAAGTTATTGATGCAGTACGACGTTGGCTCCGACATCGACCAGTGGAATGGTACCGTGCAGGCATTCAGGCCCTCATTTCGAGGTGGCGTAAGGCCGTAGCATTGAATGGAGATTACGTTGAAAAATAGTGTTGTGTAGCTAAAAGATTGGGGAATAACCTGGTGTATTTCAATGCTGAATAAAATCACCCCTGTTTCAGAAAAAAATGTGTTGCATTACTTATTGAACTGCCCTCGTACGTAGTTCATGTAATACTTAACTTTAATCCACAATTGTAGAACATCTCTCTTGACGGTACATGTTATAACCACAATATAAAATATCAAATGCTATGGCGCCTTGCTAGGTCGTAGCAAATGACGTAGCTGAAGGCTATGCTAACTATCGTCTCGGCAAATGAGAGCGTAGTTGTCAGTGATCCATCTCTGGCTAAGTCGGCTGTACAACTGGGGCGAGTGCCAGTACGTCTCTCTAGACCTGCCGTGTGGTGGCGCTCGGTCTGCTATCACTGAGGGTGGCGACACGCGGGTCCGACGTATACTAACGGACCGCGGCCGATTTAAAGGCTACCACCTAGCAAGCGTGGTGTCTGGCGGTGACACCACACCAACATACCAGGGTCCTGGCACAGACATCTAAATATCGGGACAGCGTCGTTAGAGAGGCTATTCAAATTCGTACCAGGGACGGACTCATCACCGAGATTGCGGCTACAACCTCAGCAGGGCATGGGAACCAGCATTGAGTCTAATTAAAAAGACGCTCAGCAAAGGAAACGAACGGGCGACTAGGGCAGGCGAGGCAGTTACACCGACGCCACCACAGACGCCGACGCCAGCGTCTCGCCGACCGCTGACGCGAGGGCGCGGACCGCGGAGAGAACGCCTCGCGAGGGGAGGGGATTTAGGACGGCCGCCCGCCCTCAGGAGTTCAGTTCGTCAGCGCACCTGACGATGGCGACATATCTGACCGCCGAAATATTGCGCCCGTTGGACACTACAGACCGGAAGTGCACCCGTGGACCGTTCCAGTTGCTAGGCGTGTTTCTGCATTTGAAAGATGATGTCTATTCCCGTTTCTCGCCAGTCGCATACGAGTGAACCTAGGAGCGCCACTATGACAGTACAAATTAGGTTCGCTTTAAATACACGCTTTAGTTAACCTTTGAGATTGGCCGTGGTGAGTTGATGTTAGTCAAGAAAGCCTATAGCACGTCAAAGACGCCATTATGAACGCCTTACAGAGTTTGAACGAGAAGCTGCATATTCCTTCTGCGATACTGCAGACTTGGCAGGAATGTAGCCACTGTGCTTGATTGCTGGCAGCAGGCGGTCACGAGAGTGTACGACAGAAAGAAGGCCGAGCTCCGGATGGCCACATGGCACTACCGAGAGGGGAGACCATCATATTAGGAGTATGGCTCTGGCGCATTGTACCGCATCTCCAGCTGCAATATAAGCATCAGTTCAGAGTACAGAATGAACTGTTACAAATCGGTTACCGCAAGGACAGCTCCGAGTCAGACGCCGTATAGCGTGCGTTCCACTGATCCCAAACCATCGCCATTGGCGACTTCAGTGGTGTCAAGCGAGAGTTCATTGCAGGGCAGGTTTTCTATCACACCTGATTCTGCCTTGATAACAGTAATGCTCATATGTTGGTTATTAGGAGGCCATCTGATGGCTGTGGCCTACAACCAACTTGTCTCCATGCTAGACACAGTGGATCTACACCTGGAATTACGGTTTGTATGACAGTAGGAGCACTCTCCTGGTTATCCTACGCACCCTGACTGCAAATTTGTGCATCAGTCTAGTGAATCGACCTCTTGTGCTGCCATTCATGCACAGCCTTCCAGGGGAATTTTCCAACAGAATAACGCTCGTCCGCACATCGCTCTTTTAAAGCAACGTTCTCTACAGTCCACAACGGGCATTACCCATCGCTGTTTTGCCTGACCAAGTGCAACAAACTAACATGCTTCACATGTACAACACATGCACGTTTGCATGCTTGCATTCAATATTACAGCGGTTACGCCTGTTACTAATGTAGCAGCATTTCACAATTGCAGTGGCTTATCTCGCACATTAACATGTGATTTTGCAATGTTAATCATTTAAATATGTTACCTTCACAAACGTAGTTCCGAAATTTTATTGCTCTACTTTCAAATGGTTCAAACGGTTCTGAGCATTATGGGACTTAACATCTGAGGTCAACAGTCCCCTGGAACTTAGAACTACTTAAACATAACTAACCTAAGGACATCACACACATCCATGACCGAGGCAGGATTCGAACCTGCGACCGTAGCGGTCGCGCGGTTCCAGACTGTAGCGCCTAGAATCTCTCGGCCACACCGGCCGGCCTACTCTACTCTAATTATTTTTAGGTGTTGCGATTTTTGTTTCCCGCCAGTGTGCGGTTACGCTGAAACAAATATTGTTGTTGTTGCGTTCTTCAGTCCCGAGACTGGTTTGATGCAGCTCTCCATGCTACTCTATCCTGTGCAAGCATCTTCATCTCCCAGTACTTCTTGCAACCTACATCCTTTTGAATCTGCTTAGTGTATTTCTCTCTTGGTCTCACTCTAGATTTTTACCCTCCACGCTGCCCTCGAATACTAAATTGGTGATCCCTTGATGCCTCAGAACATGTCCTACCAACCGATCCCTTCTTCTTGTCAAGTTGTGCCACAAACTCCTCTTCTCCCCAATTCTATTCAGTACCTCCTCATTAGTCATGTGATTCACCCATGTAATCTTCAGCATTTTTTTTTTTTATTTGGCCTTTGAGTGTGTACTCAATTTAGCCATCGGCAACACAGTGACAATGTATACATAATTGAATAAACAAATACAGAAATGCATATTTACAAGAATAAACAGCTTAACTGTTACAGTTTTGTACTTAATGTTTTAAAAATTGAATTGAATTGAAAAATAATTAGAAGTGACTTGGCTTACAATTCACAATTCTTCTGTAGCACCACACTTCGAAAGCTACTATTCTCTTCTTGTCCAAACTATTTATCGTCCATGTTTCACTTCCATACATGGCTACACTCCATAAAAATACTTTCAGAAATGACTTCCTGACACTTAAATCTATACTCGATGTTAACAAACGTCTCTTCTTCAGAAACGCTTTCCTTGCCATTGCCAGCTTACATTTTATATCGTCTCTACTTCGACCATCATCAGTTATTTTACTCCCCAAATAGCAAAACTCCTTTACTACTTTAAGTGTCTCATTTCTCAATCTAATTCCCTCAGCATCACCCGACTTAATTCGACTACATTCCATTGTCCTCGTTTTGCTTTTGTTGATGTTCATCTTATATCCTCCTTTCAAGACACTATCCATTCCGTTCAACTGCTCTTCCAAGTCCTTTGCTGTCTCTGACAGAATTACAATGTCATCGGCGAACCTCAAAGTTTTTATTTCTTCTCCATGAATTTTAATACCTACTCCGAACTTTTCTTTTGTTTCCTTTACACCTTGCTCAAGATACATATTGAATAACATCGGGGAGAGGCTACAACCCTGTCTCACTTTCTTCCCAACCACTGCTTCCCTTTCGTGTTCCTCGATTCTTATAACTGCTAGCTGCTTTCTGTACAAATTGTAAATAGCCTTTCGCTCCCTGTATTTTACCCCTGCCACCGTCAGAATTTGAAAGAGAGTATTCCAATCAACATTGTCAAAAGCTTTCTCTAAGATTACAAATGCTAAAAACGTAGTTTTGCCTTTCCTTAATCTAGCTTCTAAGATAAGTCGTAGGGTCAGTATTGCCTCACGTGTTCCAATATTTCTACGGAATCCAAACTGATCTTCCCCGAGGTCGGCTTCTACTAGTTTCTCCATTCGTCTGTAAAGAATTCGCGTTAGTATTTTGAAGCTCTGGCTTATTAAACTGATTGTTCGCTAATTTTCACGTCTGTCAACACCTGCTTTCTTTGGGATTGTAATTACTATATTCTTCTTGAAGTCTTGGGGGTATTTTGCATGTCTCATACATCTTGCTAACCAGATGGCAGAGTTTTGTCAGAAATGGCTCTCCCAAGGATGTCAGTAGTTCCAATGGAATGTTGTCTACTCCCGGGGCCTTGTTTTGACTCAGGTCTTTCAGTGCTCTGTCAAACACTTCGCGCAGTATCGTATCTCCTATTCCATCTTCATCTACATCCGCTTCCATTTCCATAATATTGTCCTCAAGTACATCACCCTTGTATAGACCCTCTATATACTCCTTCCACCTTTCTGCTTTCCCTTCTTTGCTTAGAACTGGGTTTCCATCTGAGCTCTTATATTCATACAAGTGGCTCTCTTTTCTCCAAAGGTCTCTTTAATTTTCTTGTAGGCAGTATCTATCTTACCCCTAATGAGATAAGCCTCTACATCCTTACATTTGTCTACTAGCCATCCCTGCTTAGCCAATTTGCTCTTCCTGACGATCTCATTTTTGAGACGTTTGTATTCCCTTTTGCCTGCTTCATTTACTGCATTTTTATATTTTCTCCTTTCATCAATTACATTCAATATTTCTTCTGTTACCCAAGGAGTTCTACTAGCCCTCGTCTTTTTCCCTACTTGATCCTCTGCTGCCTTCACTACTTCATCCCTCAAAGCTACCCATTCTTCTTCTACTGTATTTCCTTCCCCCATTCCTGTCAATTGTTCCCTTATGCTCTCCCTGAAACCCTGTACAACCTCTGGTTCTTTCAGTTTATCCAGGTCCCATTCCCTTAAATTCCCACCTTTTTGCAGTATCTTCATTTTTAATCTACAGTTCATAACCAAGAGATTATAGTCAGAGTCCACATCTGCCCCTGGAAATGTCTTACAATTTTGAACCTGGTTCGTAAATCTCTGTATTACCATTATATAATCTATCTAATACCTTTTAGTACCTTCAGCGTTCTTCCATGTATACAACCTTCTTTCATGATTCTTGAACCAAGTGTTAGCTGTGATTAAGTTATGCTCTGCGCAAAATTCTACCAGGCGGCTTCCTCTTGCATTTCTTAGCCCCAATCAAATTCACCTACTGCGTTTCCTTCTCTCCTTTTTCCTACTACCGAATTCGAGTCACCCATGACTATTAAATTTTCGTATCCCTTCACTACCTGAACAATTTCTTTGATTTCATCATACATTTCTTAATTTCTTCGTCATCTGCAGAGCTAGTTGGCATATAAACTTGTACTACTGTAGTAGGCGTGGGCTTCGTGTCTATCTTGGCCACAATAGTGCTGTTTGTAGTAGCTTACCCGTACTCCTATTTTTTTATTCATTATTAAACCAACTCTTGCATTACCCCTATTTGATTTTGTATTTATAATCCTGTGTTCGCCTGACCAAAAGTCTTGTTCCCTCTGCCACCGAACTTCACTAATTCCCACTATATCTAACTTTAACCTATCCATTTCCCTTTTTAAATTTTCTAACCTACCTGCCCGGTTAAGGGATCTGACATTCCACGCTCCGATCCGTAGAACGCCAGTTTTCTTTCTCTTGATAACGACGTTCTCTTGAGTAGTCCCCGCCAGGAAATCCGAATGGGGGACTATTTTACCTTCTGAACATTTTACCCAAGATGATGCCATCATCATTTTACCATCGAGTAAAGCTGCATGCCCTCGGGATAAATTACGGCTGTAGTTTCCCCTTGCTTTCCGCCGTTCGCAGTACCAGCACAGCAAGGCCGTTTTGGTTAGTGTTACAAGGCCAGATCAGTCAATCATCCAGACTGTTGCTCCTGCAACTACTGAAAAGGCTGCTGCCCCTCTTCAGGAACCACGCGTTTGTCTGGCCTCTCAACAGATACCCCTCCGTTGTGGTTGCACCTACGGTACGGCCATCTGTATCGCTGAGGCACGCAAGCCTCCCCACCAACGGCGAGGTCCACGGTTCGCGGGGGAGGGGGGGGGGGGAATGAATATTAGCAGTAACTAAAATGTTTCATACCAATTTAACATTTCTTGAATGTCGCTTTCACGGTACTGCAGTTTTGATAGCCACCATTGTATAAGCAGGTTTATAGAATCTTTATCCTTTTTACTATTTCATATTTAACATAAAATACTACCTAGTATATCTGAAGGTGAGCAACAAATACAGGGTGTTTCAAAATGAACATACCGTTTTAAGGCATGAAAGAATAACTTAAACAGTATTCCTTACAACTATCCAATGTGAGCATTGCTCGTTACACAGCACGCATCGTGCTGACAGGCGGGTTTTTCCCAAGTCACGTACTCCAGCTTGTAGCGCAGGTAGACACACGTGATCCTTTATGAACCACAAAGCTAAAAATCGCTTGGCATCAGATCAGGTGACGGTGGAGGCCATGCGTAACAAACTCTGTCATCCCGCCCCTTACAATAAACGTCGTTTAACCAATCGTGTGGTGTGTCCTGTCAGAGACGGCACACCATCTTGCTCCGAAATAAAGTCCTGTGGTTCAGCTTCTTCCAGTACAAAGAAAGAGCCATAGTTCTAACGCATCAAGGTACGAAGCACCAGCTACAATTGCTGCACGGAAAAAGAAAGGCTCTTAAACTTTCCGCTGGGATGTGACACAAGGAACACATAATTTAGGGAAGTGTCGTTTCCACTGTGCCATCTCCTGGGGATTTGGTGACCCCCAACACACACATTATGTGTGTTCACATTTACACTTACATGAAATGTCGAGTCATAACTCAAGACGACACGATCCAGAAAAGCTTCATGGTCATGCACCGACATTTTGTTCGCCAAGTTGGTAAGTAGACCATAGTCTCTAGGCTCAGACAAATTCAGCAACGCTGGAATATATCAACTCACTTGCAACTCCTGTCAGGCCTAATACAGACGACAAACAAGCAGAAACTTCCGAACGACGTACACAGTGCACATGAGAGCTCTAAAGAGTGACAGCAGACATTCAACTTTTGCAGAACATCTAATGAACAAAAACCATAACCCCACTAATATCGAAAACGATCTACACATTCTGAGAAACAGCAACAGTCTATACCGACAACAAACAATAGAAGAAAATTACTACATACAAAAGGCTATAGTCGAAGGGAAAAATGTAATAAACGAAAACACAACACTTTGTAACAATACACATTTTACCGCTCTGAGAGAACTGACCAAGAACACAGAACAGAAATCACACACACGCAAAAGGACCACTTCCCCATCACACACAGAGACATAAATAATGAACAGAAGTCGTCGTAATTCGCGCTACAGTTTTTCATAGCCTTTCTCGCCACATGCGATACACCTCTCGCGACACACGCGAACAGCAAGATGGCGCAATGTTCCGGATCAGAAACAGAGTGCGAAAGTTTTGTTTTTCTGTGTATACATACCATCCAACGAACGTGAGTACACGAATAGCTAAGTAACAGCTCACTACACACCAAATAACTGGTTTCCACAACACTACCACAACCCTAAGTATATATTTCTGACGTACGAAGTTCAGCTTTTAGTATTTTGTTTACTAACAGCCGCTCACATGGTTGCAGATGACATGATGTTCGCTAAGTAAGAAACGGCAACAGATAAAAAGCGCACAGAAAATATGTCGCAGACAGCGACAATAATTGCTTAGAAACATGCTGTAACATACAATAAATAAAGTAGTATAAAAGTAAGTCCATAGAAAACTATATTTCAAAAAACGAATAGTAAAAATGTAATAATGTGCTACTGTGTTTCTGCATGTTTCAGATTTAAAAAACCGCAATGATGATGGTGATATTTGTCGACGAAACTAGTTTGGGAGAATAACGAAATAAACGAATAACAAGGTGTTTTGCAAGAAGGCGGACTCAGTTTTCTGATATTACTGTTTTTCTATGCAAATCACTAGGCTTTCGAGCTTTAACAGGTTCACAAGCAAAAATATTTGAGCTACTCTTTCATTCGATGTACTATTTATAATCTTAAGTTGAATACAATAATTGCTACAAGATATTAAAACAGGTATATTCATTCTGAAACACCCTGCACTTACAGAAAAGTCGTTTTTTATTTCGATGCAAATATGAGGACTTTTTTTGTATGAAACACTATGGTTATCTGAAAGACGATTTTGTTGCAGGTAACATTACACCGCCTCTGATGAATCACAAGCGACTGCAGTTTTAAAAAAGGTCATCTGATAGTGCCACATCAATTAGCGTCCATTACTGCGACAATTTGGTGACGCGGTGGACCATAAAAAATGTACTGCAGAGAGCCTGGAAAAATTTGAAAGTTGGCTTCATCTGTGATGAGAGACATTGGTCGTCGTTAATTTTGGAAGGCTTCATTTTTGGGGCCGTCCTGGTAATTGCGACATCCGTCCGCTGTCGTCGCTCTGCGATGTGTGATAATTAGCCGCTGACCGCTACCAGTAGCCACAACCCCACAGCGGGACGCTGACCGATAATTGCAACTCGTCATTCCGGGAGCAGCGGTGCGTCTGGTCATCGCGATTGGTACCAAAACAAAGCATGCAGCCATCACAACAAGCTCTGTGTGTGTGTGCGTGTGTGTGTGTGTGTGTGTGTGTGTGTGTGTGTGTTTAGGGGGGAGGGAGGCGCTAACGCGCGCGTCCAGCCGGAAAACCTACGCTTGCTGCAAGGGCTTCTCTGGAATTTCATAGCAAAGCTTTTGGTAGATCCATCTTTACAATGAAATGAAAACCCTTAGCTGCTTACAGGCGTTGACATACGTCAACGGGGACAAATGAAAATGTGTGCCCCGACCGGGACTCTGAACCCGGGATCTCTGTGCTTACATGGCAGACGCTGTATCCATCTGAGCCACCAAGGACACAGAGGCTAGTGCGACTGTAGGAATTTATCTCTGGCACGCCTCCCTCGAAACCCACATTCTCAACGTATTGTCCTGCACTACATTCGTAGTGCCCCCGCCCACTATACTCATTACTCGCGGCGCGTTGCCGATTCCCGTAAGAGTTCGGCCACTGTTTGTGCATTCGAACAGAAGAAGAAGATGGTCAAGAGGCCGGTGGGCCTTAAATATATAGAGGGTGGTACATTGATCGTCACCGGGCCAAATACCTCACGAAATAAGCGTCAAACGAAAAAACTACAAAGAACGAAACTCGTCTAGCTTGAAGGGAGAAATCAGATGGCGCTATGGTTGGCCCACTGGAGCGCGCTGCCATAGGTCCAATGGATATCAACTGCGTTTTTTTTAAAATAGGAAACCCCAATTTTTATTACATATTCGTGTAGTTCGTAAAGAAATACGAATGTTTTAGTTGGACCACTTTTTCCGCTTTGTGATAGATACCGCTTGAACCGCACGCGATCTATGTGCCAGACATCCATCATGTTGGAAATACATCGCCACTCCGTCATGCAGTGAAACATCTTGTGGTAACATCGGTAGAACATTACGTAGGAAATCAGCTTACATTGCACCACTTAGATTGCCATCGAAAAAATTGGGGCCAGTTATCCCTCCTCCCATAATGCCGCACCATATATTAACCCGACAACGTCGCTGATGTTCCACTTGTCGCAGCCATCGTGGATTTTCCGTTGCCCAATAGTGCATATTATGCCGGTTTACGTTGCTGCTGTTGGTGAATTACGCTTCGTCGCTAAACAGAACGCGTGCAAAAACTCTGTCATCGTCCCGTAATTTCTCTTGTGGCCAGTGGCAGAACTGTACACGACGTTCAAAGTCGCCGGCATGCGATTCCTGGTACATAGAAATATGGAACGGGTGCAGTCGATGTTGATGTAGCAAACTCAACACCGACGTTTTTGAGATTCCCGATTTTCACGCAATTTGTCTGCTACTGATGTGCGGATTAGCCGCGACAGCAGCTAAAACACCTACTCGGGCATCATCATTTGTTGCAGGTCGTGGTTGACGTTTCACCTGTGGCTGAACACTTCCTGTTTCCTTAAATAACGTAACTATGCGGCGAACGGTCCGCACACTTGGATGATGTCGTCCAGGATACCGAGCAGCATGCATAGCACACGCCCGTTGGACATTTTGATCACAATAGCCATACATCAACACGATATCGACCTTTTCCGCAATTGGTAAACGGTCCATTTTAACACGGGTAATGTATCACGAAGAAAATACCGTCCGCACTGGCGGAACGTTACGTGACACCACGTACTTATACGTTTGTGACTATTACAGCACCATCTATCAGAAAGGGAAAAAAGTGGTCCAACTAAATCATTCATATTTCTTTGCGTACTGCACGAATATGTAATAAAAATGGAGGCTTCTATTTAAAAAAAACGCCGTTGATATCCGTTTGACCTATAGCAGCGCCATCTAGCGGGCCAACCATAGCGCCATCTGGTCTCCCCCTTCAAGCTAGACGAGTTTCGTTCTTTGTAGTTTTTTTTTCATTTGATGCTTATTTCGTGAGATTTTGGCCCGGTCACTATCAATGGACCACCCTGTATATAGTAAGATGGTATGTGTTCTTTCGGACACCGAAAGAACAGATACCATCGGTGACCATGCAGCTCGTTAGAATGAAATTACAATGAAATAAAAACCCTTAGCTGCTTAGAGGCAACTTACATACGTCAACCGAGACAGATGAAAATGTGTGCCCCGACCGGGAATCGAACCCGAGATCTCCCGCTTACATGGCAGACGCTCTATCCATCCTTTTTTTTATCTCATTTTGTTCGTTATAGTTCGTTGCAATTGTTCGTGGCGGACGTCCCCTGACTTCCATCTAAGCCACCGCGCACACACAGAACAGTCCGTCTGGAGGGATTTATCTCTGGCACGCCTCCCGCTAAACCCACATTCTCAACGTTTAGTCCCGCACCACAATCGTAGTGCCCCCGCTCATTATACTCATTGCACGCGGTGCGTTGCCGATTCCCGTAAGAGTTCGGGCACGGTTTGTGCATTCGTACAGAAGAAGAAGGTGGTCAAGTGGCCGGTGAGCCTTAGCTATGTATATACTTAGTATAGATCCATCTTTATCTAAGAAATATGCTGATTAGCAGGTTTCAACCTTTTCACTCGTGCGAGAAAAAAAAAGGTAGGAAATTTTTCTTTTCATATTTTCCAGCAACTAAGAAGTACGCATGACATAGATGCAAATGAAATAGTTTTGTGATGGTTCACTAACTCGTAAACGGAGGTCCAAGTATATGGACATCGAGACTCACTTATCGTGAATACGTACCAGTCTTCGCTTTATGGCTTCTTTCCCCCTTCTTCTATAAAAGCATATTATTCAGTATTATACGTATTTTATTCGAAACAGTGAAATTTATATGTTAATTCACACAGAAAATAGGATTCTTAATGCTAATTTTTTTGTAATGTATGATCTACAATACAGATTTTCGGTAATGCTCTAAAACAGCTTAATAAATGTAAGAAAGTAATAATCATACAGTAATTTCTGGCAAGTAATAATTTTCACCTGCCAGTAAATAAATCTATTTCGTTTTGTGATGAACTTCAAAACAATTATTTTTCACAATGCACAAATAAATTCCACATTTGACGCACATGTCTCTTATCTTGCAATTGCAGCCAGGTTTCCTGTATTTTGAGTTATTCCTCGCCTAACCAAATTTTGACAGTTGGCTAGCATTGTAAAACCTAACTACTGTAATCGATTGGAACGCAGCTCTTCTTGGCTTCCTATTCACGTTTTCTACGTCATCTGCATCTTCACTGCCAGGGTAATTCACTCTACAAGGACGTCCTCTTCTCTTATCTACCGGCACGTCTTCTTAACGATCAGTTTCATTAAGATCAGTGGGACAGTCAAAACCGAGAATTCGTCACCTTCCCAGTCAGATAATTTCGTACTGCTGTCATTAAGAAGAACGTCTGGTTTCTCACTTAATATTTGCTGTTGAGTGTAGAAGTAACGGTTTTTGCAGTATTCCATTATCGAAGACCAAACTGAAATTGCCCGTCCGGCTAGCCGCATAGTCTGCCGCGATGCTTCCCTAGCGGGAAGGCGTGCCGGTCCCCGCCACTAATCAGCCCGGAGGATTAGTGTCGAGGTCCGGTGTGCCAGCCAGACTGTGGATGGTTTTTAAGGCGGTTTTCCATCTGTCTCGGCGAATGCGGACTGGTTCCCCTTATTCCGCTTCAGTTACGCAATGTCGGTGAATCCTGTGCAAACACTATATCCACGTACGCGTACACCATCACCTTAATTACTCTACCATGCAAACATTTGGGGCTACACTCGTCTAGTATGAGACGTTCCTGGTGGGGGAGGGAGGGGGTCGGAAGGGGTTCCACTGGGGACCGAACCGCACAATAACCCTGGGTTCCGTGTGGGGCAGTGGTGAAGTGGGTGGACTGCTGTGGCCTGTTGTTGGGTTGTGAACCACTGAGAGCTACGGCAGGACGAAACCTCTCCGTCGTTTCTACGTCCCCGGTTTAATACACACAATACAAACTGAAATTAGCAAACATGCATAATGTCCTGACCTTCAGAAAATGTGTTATTTCATAGTGACGATCATCATTTATGCAAATTGGAACTAATTGAAAACATTTAGGATTGTGTATGTTAAAACAACACAGATTCTAAGCACTACAAGGACCACATTCACGGACGACCGGTATATCAGCGGAAAAATGCGCCTGTTTAGGAGAAAAAAAATGAACGATGGTCCGCAAGTGTGGACCGAGAGAACGAAGAGGCTAAGACTCAGGTAAAAGTTAAGTATACTAAAGGAAAAAAGATAAATAAATAAATAAAATATGTAGTTGTTAAACGTTTTGTGTTGACTGTTACCCACTGTATAAATTAAACTGTTAGTATGCTGCTACTTACTATTGGCTGTCGAAAAGGCTGACTAAGAAGACAGAAATGACCTTCTGTCTTATCAAAACCAAGGGCCTCAGCATTAAGAGCCATTCTAGAGTCAAGCGCAGGGGCACAGACGAAATAGATGGAAAGACCACAATGAAGGTGTCTACAAGAGGGCATGCTTCTATGAAGAAATGGAAGCCGATATAGAAGAAATAGGAAATCAGATATAAGAGTCGGAGTTTAAAGAGAGCTTTGGAAGGAAGTCTTTAGATAAAATAAGGCAGAAAGAACAGATAACATGAATTTCTACGTCATTGGAGGAAGTGGAAATCAAAAGACAATTCAAGTTGGTGTGTAGAATCTAAGAGATTGGCGGTACACCACCAGGCTTTTGGAAGATCAAGATCTAAGTGCACAAATTGAAAAGAATGCCAGACAGGGATCAAGTCTTTGCCCTATCGTTCAGCCTACACATAGGACAAGTAATGACGGAAATAAATGAGAAGTTAAAGAGTGGGAGAAAAGTTTAGGGGGAAGGATATCAATGATAAAATTCCCTGATATCATTGCTATACACAGTGACCGTGAAGAAGAATTTTTTCACGGATTTGTGGAATGGAATAGTATAACGAGACGATAATATAGACTAAGAGTAAATCGAAGAAAGACGAAAGTACAGACAAGTAGCAGAAATGAGATTAGCGACTCTTAACATCAAAATTGGTGAACAAGGAGTACACGAAGCTGAGGAAGTCTGCTACATAAAGTATGAGAGATGAAGCAAGAAGGGCGTTAAGAGCAGACTAACATTGGTAAAGAGGACATTCGTGACCGAAAAAGTCTAATAGTATTAAACACAAGTCTTAATTTGATAAGTAAATTTCTGGGAATATATGTTTGTAGCACAGCATTGTATGGAAGTGAAACAAGGACGGTGGGAAAACGGAAAACGGAAAGAACTGAAGCGTTTGAGATGGAATGCTGTAGCGCTATCTACAGATTTAGGCGTATTGGTATGATAAGAGGGGTTCTACGCAAAATCGGCGAAAAAAAAGAGATGGTAAACAAGAAGATGGGACAGGATGACAGAACACAGGAAATAAGTTCATTGATAGTGGAGGGAGCTGCAGAAAGTAAAAACTTCAAGGGAAGACGGAAATAGGATACATCCCACAAGTAACTGAGGATTTCGAGTGCAAGTGCTACTCTGAGATGAAGAAGTTGGCACAAAAGAGGAATGTTGTTGTTGTTGTTGTTGTTGTGGTCTTCAGTCCCGAGACTGGTTTGATGCAGCTCTCCATGCTACTCTATCCTGTGCAAGCTTCTTCATCTCCCAGTACCTACTGCAATCTACATCCTTCTGAATCTGCTTAGTGTATTCATCTCTTGGTCTCCCTCTACGATTTTTACCCTCCACGCTGCCCTCCAATACTAAATTGGTGATCCCTTGATGCCTCAGAGTATGTCCTACCAAACGATCCCTTCTTCTAGTCAAGTTGTGCCACAAACTTCTCTTCTCCCCAATCCTGTTCAATACTTCCTCATTAGTTATGTGATTTACCCATCTAATCTTCAGCATCCTTCTGTAGCACCACATTTCGAATGCTTCTATTCTCTTCTTGTCCAAACTATTTATCGTCCATGTTTCACTTCCATACATGGATACACTCCACACAAATACTTTCAGAAACGACTTCCTGACACTTAAATCTATACTTGATGTTAACAAATTTCTCTTCTTCATAAAAGCATTCCTTGCCATTGCCAGCTTACATTTTATATCCTCTCTACTTCGACCATCATCACTTATTTTGCTCCCCAAATAGCAAAACTCCTTTACTACTTTAAGTGTCTCATTTCCTAATCTAATTCCCTCAGCTTCACCCTACTTAATTCGACTACATTCCATTATCCTAGTTTTGCTTTTGTTGATGTTCATCTTATATCCTCCTTTCAAGACACTATCCATTCCATTCAACTGCTCTTCCAAGTCCTTTGCTGTCTCTGACAGAATTACAATGTCATCGGCAAACCTCAAAGTTTTTATTTCTTCTCCATGGATTTTAATACCTACTCCAAATTTTTCTTTTGTTTCCTTTACTGCTTGCTCAATATACAGATTGAACAACATCGGGGAGAGGCTACAACCCTGTCTTACTCCCTTCCCAACCACTGCTTCCCTTTCATGTCCCTCGACTCTTATAACTGCCATCTGGTTACTGTACAAATTGTAAATAGCCTTTCGCTCCCTGTAGTTTACCCCTGCCACCTTTAGAATTTGAAAGAGAGTATTCCAGTCAACATTGTCAAAAGCTTTCTCTAAGTCTACAAATGCTAGAAAGGTAGGTTTGCCTTTCCTCAATCTTTCTTCTAAGATACGTCGTAAGGTCAGTATTGCCTCACGTGTTCCAGTGTTTCTACGGAATCCAAACTGATCTTCCGTGAGGTTGGCTTCTACTAGTTTTTCCATTCGTCTGTAAAGAATTCGTGTTAGTATTTTGCAGCTGTGACTTATTAAACTGATAGTTCGGTAATTTTCACATCTGTCAACACCTGCTTTCCTTGGGATTGGAATTAATATATTCTTCTTGAAGTCTGATGGTATTTCGCCTGTTTCATACATCTTGCTCACCAGATGGTAGAGTTTTGTCAGGACTGGCTCTCCCAAGGCCGTCAGTAGTTCCAATGGAATGTTGTCTACTCCGGGGGCCTTGTTTCGACTCAGGTCTTTCAGTGCTCTGTCAAACTCTTCACGCAGTATCGTATCTCCCATTTCATCTTCATCTACATCCGCTTCCATTCCCATAATATTGTCCTCAAGCACATCGCCCTTGTATAGACCCTCTATATACTCCTTCCACCTTTCTGCTTTCCCTTCTTTGCTTAGAACTGGGTTTCCATCTCAGCTCTTGATATTCATACAAGTCGTTCTCTTATCTCCAAAGGTCTAATTTTCCCGTAGGCAGTATCTATCTTACCCCTAGTGAGATAAGCCTCTACATCCTTACATTTGTCCTCTAGCCATCCCTGCTTAGCCATTTTGCACTTCCTGTCGATCTCATTTTTCAGAGGTTTGTATTCCTTTTTGCCTGCTTCATTTACTGCATTTTTATATTTTCTCCTTTCATCAATTAAATTCAATATTTCTTCTCTTACCCAAGGATTTCTACCAGCCCTCGTCTTTTTACCTACTTGATCCTCTGCTGCCTTCACTACTTCATCCGTCAAAGCTACCCATTCTTCTTCTACCGTATTTCTTTCCCCATTCCTGTCAATTGCTCCCTTATGCTCTCCCTGAAACTCTGTACAACCTCTGGTTCTTTCAGTTTATCCAGGTCCCATCTCCTTAAATTCCCACCTTTTTGCAATTTTTCAGTTTTAATCTACAGGTCATAACCTATAGATTGTGGTCAGAGTCCACATCTGCCCCTGGAAATGTCTTACAATTTAAAACCTGGTTCCTAAATCTCTGTCTTACCATTATATAATCTATCTGATACCTTTTAGTATCTCCAGGGTTCTTCCATGTATACAACCTTCTTTCATGATTCTTGAACCAAGTGTTAGCTATGATTATGTTGTGCTCTGTGCAAAATTCTACCAGGCGGCTTCCTCTTTCATTTCTTAGCCCCAATCCATATTCACCGACTATGTTTCCTTCTCTCCCTTTTCCTACACTCGAATTCCAGTCACCCATGACTATTAAATTTTCGTCTCCCTTCACTGTCTGAATAATTTCTTTTATTTCATCATACATTTCTTCAATTTCTTCGTCATCTGCAGAGCTAGTTGGCATATAAACTTGTACTACTGTAGTAGGTGTGGGCTTCGTATCTATCTTTGCCACAATAATGCGTTCACTATGCTGTTTGTAGTAGCTTACCCGCATTCCTATTTTCCTATTCATTATTAAACCTACTCCTGCATTACCCCTATTTGATTTTGTGTTTATAACCCTGTAGTCACCTGACCAGAAGTCTTGTTCCTCCAGCCACCGAACTTCACTAATTCCCACTATATCTAACTTCAACCTATCCATTTCCCTTTTTAAATTTTCTAACCTACCTCCCCGATTAAGGGATCTGACATTCCACGCTCCGATCCGTAGAACGCCAGTTTTCTTTCTCCTGATAACGGCATCCTCCTGAGTAGTCCCCGCCCGGAGATCCGAATGGGGGACTATTTTACCTCCGGAATATTTTACCCAAGAGGACGCCATCATCATGCAATCATACAGTAAAGCTGCATGCCCTCGGGAAAAATTACGGCTGTAGTTTCCCCTTGCTTTCAGCCGTTCGCAGTACCAGCACAGCAAGGCCGTTTTGGTTATTGTTACAAGGCCAGATCAGTCAATCATCCAGACTGTTGCCCTTGCAACTACTGAAAAGGCTGCTGCCCCTCTTCAGGAACCACACGTTTGTCTGGCCTCTCAACAGATACCCCTCCGTTGTGGTGTACGGCTATCTGTATCGCTGAGGCACGCAAGCCTCCCTACCAACGGCAAGGTCCATGGTTCATGGGGGGGAAAAGAGGAATACGTTACAAGTAATACCAAGCTACTCAAAGACTGACGAGTCAAAAGACATAGTGTAACATAAGGTTTTTCAGGAGACAGCCTTCTTACAATGTAGAAAATAATGTGAAGTACATAGACATGAAATAATAAATAAACAGTAATGTCAATGAAACTGCAAAATTTCAGAGATAAAAAACGTAAGGCATAGATTTATCTGTTTCCTCATATTATTTAAGACGTTGTATTCTATACATGAACTTCTAACAGTAAATAAACTGTAACTCGCTTCTGCTTATTCACACATAGAATACCTCTGGTTTCTCAGGCTAATTGTCGAGATTTATCATAATGTTGCTCTGAGGAGAAATTTACTGATCTACTTAGTTTTTAGTGAGGTATGTATTTGGCCTGCGCTGAAGGATAACGATGTAGGAGTGCTGGGTTGCCATTTTTAATGCTATTCCACAGGGGAGAATTCACGACATGCAGCATTTAATTATTACAGGGTCGACATATGGTTTAACCTTTCTCAAAATGCACTGACACGTGCACGAAAGAAAATACAAAAATGATTTTAAGTTAAATGAGGCGCGAACAGTTGGGATTGAGCTTCATTGATTCAGTATTTGTTTTAACACGCGAATGAACAATTTAGAGGACCTTTAATTTCCGTTTTGTTACAATTTGCGAGATTTTTCCGCTTGGTTTCCCTCCACTGTTTTTGAAGAAGAAAGATACCAGTTTTCTGATTGGCCTCCCCACCTCCCATGTCATCCATGCGGTGCGCGCCAGTATTGGCGTAGCGGGCAATTCTTCCTGGTATTAAACCCTCTGTGATTTTTTATCCCGAAAATCATAACAAAATAAACATGAGATGCTAGGTCGCTTTGTGCCTTAGAATACTAATTGTTTTGAAGTGGGATAAGCCGCAAAGACAGCATCTGGCGTAAAAATAATCATGTTTAGTTTGCAGTTAAGATACGATTTGAGCAAACTCCTTACTGAAGCTGATTCTGCGCTTTGTTAACACCTGTTCTTCTTTACAATCTATTGTCACACTTGTTATCAGTTTTCTCCATTATTATGCGTTGGTAATTTGTACATGAACTGAAGACAAAAATATTTCAAAAATGCAATAACATTTAGTATGCATATAATGCTCGTACAATTTCTACGGGTCTTGTCTAAAGACAGTCAGTATAATTTTTTATTCCGTAAATTATATCAAAATGGAGAAGGTATGCTAGACTGCAATGTGCCTCAGAATACTACTTGCTCTGAGGTGGAATAAATCACGAAAGCTGCAGTGAAATTGACCATGTTTACATCAATTAAAGCTTCCGGACTGAGAGGCCATGGTTGATGTATAAAATTGATTCCTAACGTTCCGTCTTCAACTGACTGTATGACTTTGTCTGGAAGGCGTTATCACTCTCGATTAAAAATAATCGATGATCATATTATTGGGGCATTTTATCTAACTTCAACCTGTCTTTTCTATAAAATTTGGTATGGTGCTTATGAATCTCTGTTGTTACTCGTTACATGGGTGCATGATAATGCGATGTCCTTGCAAAAACGCTCGTCTCACTGAATTTTATTTCGTGGTCCCCATCTCGAAAAACATGTTCTGTTACGGCCGATTTTTTTGTATGTCCCAAAGGTCAGTTCCTTTTTTGTTCGGCTAAGCGAGCGTTGACACTTCTTTTTGTATACATTAAATGAATTAGCAATTGCGAATAGGGACAACCATCAGCTGTAGAAAGCAATGACGACAGTGAAAATTTGTGCCGCACTGGGACTCGAACTCAGATATTTGGCTTATCGCGAGAGATCGCCTTACCTTTTTTTTTACTGTGATCTCATTTTGTTCATTATTATTCGTTCTATTTGTTCGGGACGGATGTCCTATGACGCTTGTTGAAGTTCATCGGTGATCCACTAACTCAGTTTTTTTTTGTTACAGAGGGCAGATAACCTTCTGACCGAACATACTGAACTACCGTGCCAGTGCCATTTGGCTATCTGTGCACGACTCATGGTCAGACACAAACTTCCACACATCGTCAACCATGTGTCTACGACCTGTAATCGTACATCCATTATGTATATTCCCGTGCAGAGCAGACGTACTTGGAGGTCGTGTAAGGCGTCCGGATTTTATGGACCTTACATGAGCTTGATCCACAATGACAGTACGATACAGTATGAGATCCTCAGAAAAAATTATTATATTATATTAACAAAAGGTAGTTGCAGTAATCTCATGTACAGAAAACTAACAAAACAATATCTGCTATCTACCAATATATGGACAGGGGCATGAATAAACAAGTTAAAGTGAAACACATTTTGGAGACGAACCGATCAGGTGGTTAATGGCATCGAAAAACCCCACTTAACAACAGAACGGCGAGTTTCAGTGCAGAAAGGGATAAGGCCAGAACAATACATTATTCCTTTTAACGTAAATATGGCCGGGACCGAGGGTAAGTGGCTGCAGGGCATTAACAGGGCTAGGCTGCGACCCAGCAAGAAAAATAAAATTCGCCTCTAGCGGGACGGCGATTGCTGAAGCCATATTGGACGACACAGACGCGACACAGTGGGGAGATTCCCAGTATATAAAAGCATATTGAGAACTAAAATTGCTAGATATCTCTCTCGTCTTGCGGCGGACTGCACAAGTGTGTGGAAAATAGCGAGGGCGTTGAGAGCTTTGCTTTTCACGTTTCATGGCAACGGATAGCAAAGAGGTAGTTAATTATTCCTGCGGGAATTGTGCACATCACTCCAACCTTTAGCATGTGTGCAATAGCCATTATTTCGACTAGGGTAGATTAACATTCTATGGAATGCAGGAAAGTTGAGACTGAGTGAATTCAGTCAAGGCCAGAATAGGGAATTAGTCTTTCAGATCCAGCACAGAGACAAACCGTTGCAGCTGCCGCTTGGTAAGGTACCATTGCGCATTAGGCCACAGTAAATGTTGAGTCGAGATTTTGCTCACTCTAACTTGTGTACGCTTTGACTGTTGAATATCAAAAGCTTGGATACTAAGCTACCCTCACATTGAGTACATGAGAGTATTTTTTCATTGGTTCAAAAAGCAAATTTATTCTCCACCAACTCAGTACATTGACCAGCTACGACAGCGTAGACGTAAATGAACTGATAAAGATTTTTATCCTTCTTTCCTGTGATAAAGTTTTTTCATTTGTAGAAATAACGATTTTAACAATCGTCAGTTCTGTATGTCCGAGGGTTAAATATTTTCTTATTGAGTGTCAAAAGTAATTGAACATGATTTTTGTGTATCACTTGACCCCTGAAAGCACAGTTGATAAATTATAAGTAGAACAAAAACGGGAATAGCTCTTTTGTCTTTCTAGAATAGATCTCAAACTTTTACTTTTGTTAATTCATGCATTCTAGTTAAGTGACAGCAGCATTTCTAATGATTTTTGTTACGATCTGCACCTAATATTAGCTCCCTAAGTTTGCACATATTACTACACTCACTGTGCAAACACAAAAAGTGCAAACGGTGACAGTCGCTTGCCCAGTATCGGCAGATAAATACGATATTGCAGTGCCTTTGTTATTCTGACTGTGATACAAAGTTCCTTTAGCCATGCAAAGGCCTTAAAACAGAAATAATTATTGGATAAAAATTAAAAAGTGATAATGAAGTAACAATAATAATAAACATTCAAAATATACTTATGAAATTCTCCTCGTCCATCGAAATCCATCTTAATACAGAAATATGGAGAAAAAAAGAAAATTCCACCTAATCCATCAAAATTTTAAACTGTAGCTGATGCACCCAATAATTTACACATGTACGCAGTGGTCCTACAGCATTTCATTCTGCATCTATCGTTAAGCATGTTATGCATCAGTTAAAATTCAATTGAATATCTCATCCATAACTAAAATTTCTGCAGACTGATGCGAATTACTAAAATACTCCTTCTCTATAATGGAAATGGACGTATGGCATTGCTGGCCACGAGGCCCCATTCGTATCTAGAACTAAGTTATCTCAGCAAAAATCTTTTAAACTCCAAAAACGTTACAGCAAAGGCGATTTTAGCTGAAAGACGGAAATATGAAAGGAAAAATAACATAGAAACCAAATATGCTGGAATAGCATGGAATGTGGTCTGGAAAAACATCAGTAGTGATGTTCTTTCATCTGACGTGAGAACAGCGTGGTACGAGGTAGTCAATAACATCATCAGCACTAATGAGTGTCTTTTTGCCATCGGTTTAAGTGACACTAACCTCTGCAGAAAATGCAACCTCGTTGATAGTGTGCCTCATCGTTACACATGTGGAGATCGGATTATCAACTAGAGGTGGACCAGGGAGAAAATTGCTCAAATAACAAGAACTTCAGCAAACAATATACCGACTAACATTTTCTTCAGACCAGAGGAACGTTACTACCCTCAGGCAAAAAATAACGCAGTAATTTGGTTAATGGGCAAATATACAAGTTATGTTTTTAACAATATTGGGAGCGATGAACATACTCAATACAAGATGTATACGGAAAATGAATTCGAGAAAATACTTAAATATCAGAATCACAATAAGAAATATGGTAACATGCTCCAAATTGTCTTCAGCCGAATGGGTATAGGTTAGGAACTGGATTCCTAGTAGAGACGGAATGGGTTGGGTCACGTTCCCGACCCTAACCTCACTTGCAAGTCACACATGAAAAATAAATCAGTAGTACAGCATATACAAGAATATGGCGACAGACATCCGGTGTCTGATATAAAGGAAGATCTTGAACTCCCTATAGATGCGTTTAGAAGGCTGGAACTGACAAAAATAACACGGCAGTGAAATATTTTGCGATGTCGGTGTTCGGGACTGCTCTTCTGTCCACCTAACTTACCCTGGAAGGAACACACATCAAGGATTTACTGAATGATTAATTTGGGTCTGGGAAATGATGATGAGGAACCGGCTGCAGAAGAAGAAAATATGCATGATGAACTGCCACCAGTTGAAAGTGACAGTGAAGGTGCTAAATTGTGCTACTGCTAAAGACTAATTTTTTGAATGCTGTAATTTATGACTGCAATTATCTGTCACCTTATTTATGTCATTTCATTGTAGCCATTTTTGTTACTGTTTTTGGTGAATTAAAAAAAAATTCTGGGAAATTCGGTCACCAAAAAAAAAATAAAGTGCGAGTCTTGTTGCAGTCGAGGCCGCATTGGGCGATGAGGATGAAGTGATGATGAGGACAACACAACACCCAGTCCAAGAGTGGAGAAAATCTCTAACCGAGCCGGGAATCAAACCCGGACCTGCTACATGGCAGGCAAGCATGTAACTACTCTACAGTAATCATGTGCTATCAAATGCAACACAGATGCAATTAATGACCGAGTAACGTAAAAGAAATAATCTTACATGTTTAAAATAAGGTGAGAAATGGAACACTTAAAGAGATCTTCACGACGTTTAGAAATTCAATGTCATATCTGAAGAACATCAGTGCATTCTTAAGACATAAGTGATAATAGTTCATACTCTCTGTTTGCTTGATACATCGTGAGACATCCAATTCGCTAAAATTATGTACAGTGAGTGCTGTTAAGCATCCTCGAAAGTCAATTAATCAGAAGTTCTATATCCTATCGTTTCAGTTTGGAAAGAAATTAGCCACAGTTCAATTTGAAGTCTGAAATTCACTGGTGAAGATAGTGTTACCTCATGAATCTCCAGTCAAAAATTTATCAAACTATGTGGAGACATTTATCACGTAACGTATATTGGAATATTGTACTTTCATTCTATTCCAAACAGTTGTCCATCAGTAACAGAATGAGGTTTGGGCCCCAAAGGCGCACATATGTTCTTGTACCCGTTGCGGCATGGAAGGAGGCAGCCTCTGAACGTCGTCTTGAGAGTTTCTTGCCATAGCTGGAACACATATTGTGGCGGTTCGTGAGGAATGCGGGATAAATGCTGATATGGAAGTATACGTCCTTCCATCATATTCCAGACACGCTCTGCGGGTGAATTCAGGGGACAGGGTAGGTCAGTCAAGGATTCTTTTGCTCCCCACGGTATTTGTGGTGTGACATGCAGTAAAGAGTGGGGAATCATGCGTTGTCCTTCTAGAATAGGCCATTTGGTACTCTGTTCGCCAAGAATATGACAGCAGGGTTCACTAGTGTTTCAAATAATTCAGCCTCTCTTCAGTAATGAACACATCCGACGAGTTGACACGTACAACAGGTCTCCAAGAAGAGCGGTTTCGGTTTAACGAAAGGCTACTTCCTGCGAAAATTCATCAGGTCATCTGTGGAAACGTTGCCATCAATATGACTTTCGCAAACAGAGGCGAGACACATCTCTGAACACCACAGCCTGCCACTCAATGTCCCAGTTAACTCTGGTACTATACCTAGGCATATATCTGTTGTCTGCGGTCTCGTTTAAGTGGTAAACGACGCGTGGCAAATCCATATCGCAGCGTATCTTCCATTAATTTGTTCAAAAGGTTCAAATGGCTCTGAGCCCTATGGGACTTAACTGCTCAGGTCATCAGTCCCCTAGAACTTAGAACTACTTAAACAGTAGCGGTCGCGTAGTTCCAGACTGTAGCGCATAGAACCGCTCGGCCACTTCGGCCGGCTTCATTTGTTCCTAAGGATTCTTCGTGGCATCTCCCGTACCCTCTGCCCTGATTTAAGCCATTGTCATTTCACCATTCGTTAGTGCCAACTACGATCATCTGAGAGTGAAGGCCTTCTAGAAGAACGCGTGCCTATTCTTCTTGTCACACTACTGCCCAGAATCCATCTTCTCACTTTCTGCAGTCACTGCGCTACAATCAACTGACTGTGTGATAGTTTCATGTCCCTCATGACAATATACGAAGTTCCTCAAATTCCGAAAGTTGGAGGTACGTTTCACGTGCTCTTCCTCTGGAAATACTATAATACTATGTTGTGATCTCCATCTGAAGAGTTCCTCGAGTTACACGTCCACTAACCAAAATATGCTCCCACCATTCTTCGTCTATATCGAATTAGTATATGTGTACTGAAGAGGCAGAAAGTAACCTCACATTAGGATAAACTTTCATTTCATAGGCATGGAATCACTGTAGTATCAATTTGGTACTAGCGAGTGAAGGTGTTCATGGTGTAACAGTTTCCATTTTCGTCACTGTTTAAAGGAAACACTGAAGTTAATTATTCTAACTAAGGAGTCTTCTAAGCTTTTGTAAGACATCGAATATTTACCACTACAAGGGAAACAATCGAATACTGCAAGTATCGTTGAGAGGAGGCTGCGATGCTCGGGATGGGTGTTCGATTCATTGGACGCTTGTGCCAGTGGTCGTGCCTCAGCGTTTTCGACCCACAGCTCCAGCGCTGCGCCTCCATCGGTTGTTGCATAGGCGGTCTCTGCCTCAGATGGAGTAAAGGCCGCAGCTGCGCCATCGTTGTTGAGGCCCGATTCGACGCACTGTGAGTCAGCCTGGATCGGTGGGGCGCCAGTCGTCTCGTAGAATGCTGTGTAAAACGAAAAAGAAAAGAAAAACCACGCAGTAGTGTCTGGGTGTCCAGTCTCTGTTTCAGCTTACATCTACGTATGGCATTCCTTCCCATACAGTATCGTACCAGTTCTTTTAATCGAAACACTAATACCAGCTTTCATTGCCCCAAAATGCAGTGTCCAAAAAAAAATCACCTTTGCATTTAGTCGGTGTCGCCTTGATAGTGGATTGGAAGAATAACCTTCTACGCAGATAATACTGGATGCGTGTTGATACACTTTGCCACGCGACAGAATTAGCGAGGAAGCCAACGCCTGTATAAACGGACTGGAAACTTGGCTAAACAAGTGAAGGATAAGACCTAACCCCACAGAAGCCAGTTAATACTGTTCCAAAACCTATGCCTTATTAAGCTGGAAGGACGGAAGCCAGACGAAATAATTATTCGACTATAGCGGTAAGAAATCACTCCATAAGCACTCATAATACACCTTCTAATTCACATAAATGAACTATTAAACTGCCGCAAAATACAACAACAAAAAAGACAATCAGAGAATAGATGCAGTCCAACTACAATATTAAAACACAGAATGTGTGCTGTGGAGCCACCACAGCAATTGCTTAAACACAAAATATTCTTTTGTCCAATACTTCATTGTGAAATAGCTGCTAGTCAAATTAAGAAGATGAAGTCTACAGACAAAAAGACGCCTCTAGTAGCTGGAGACCTAACATATGAATTTCCTACTGCCTCATGACATGAAACACTCAATGCTAAGAAAACACAAGAAGGGCTCAA
Organism: Schistocerca americana; assembly: GCF_021461395.2. Lineage (NCBI taxonomy): Eukaryota > Metazoa > Arthropoda > Insecta > Orthoptera > Acrididae > Schistocerca > Schistocerca americana. The sequence goes on along the minus strand of NC_060124.1, from coordinate 481,759,255 downwards.
GTTCCAGTACGCTAGATATTGCCACAGCAGAGGTCTTCCCTACACCACGAACATCTCATGCGCAAATACCCATACTTCAAATACGCTGCCTGACAAGAAAAGAGCCAATTTCATAAAGAATCTGGCAGTAAGCGCCCACTTACCAGTATGACATTGCATCCCCTCTGGGGCTGGGTGTGTGCACCGATTCGGTTGGGAAGAGCGACAGATTCGTTTTATACTCTCCTGAGGCAACCTCGCCCACTACTGTTGCAACTGATGCTTGATAGTCTGGATATTGGCGCTGACACAGAGTTGAGGTCCGAGCTAACACTACACACGATCCATTGGAGACAAATTTGTGCATCTTGTTGATCATGTGAATACCTCAAGATCACGCTGACCTTAGAGAAAGCTGCCGTGAGTGGACGAGCATTGTCCTGCTGGAAAATGGCATCAAGATACTACCACGTGAGACACGGGACGTACGGTTGTGCCACCACAGTTCCTTCCATCTCTACCAGTCATGGCCTGAAATCCTGCCCAATAATTACCTTCACTCTGACTCCAGGAGTAACACCGCTGTGCCTCTCCGAAACATTGGGATCTCACCAGACTCATTGACGTTGGTCAAAGAAACATGATTCATCGCTTAACACAGTGTGACGCCAGTGATCAGTGGTCCATGCTTCCTGGTCACAGAACTAATCCATACACAACTGCTTGTCAAACATGATTCATCGCTGAACACAGTGCGTTGCCAGTGATTGGTGGTCCACGCTTCCTGGTCACAGAACCAGTCCATACACAGCTACTTGTGTGGTGGTGTTGAGGGCAGCCTATGCATGGAACGGTAACTCCCTAGGCCAGCAGCTGCTAGTATTTGAACAGTGGTGCTGGATAACACAGAATGCTGCAGGGGAGAAGTCCTCAGAGGGAAGGCACAATTGTGAAGCGGTTACAAATGATCGTCACACTATAAGGTGATCTTCCCTACTAGTGATCAGACATCGTCGACCGGAATCTGGACGAAGAGTATGCTCGGCTTCATATTCCATTGCAGTTTAAAATCAGGGTACTTTCACATTGGAATCCCTCACAAATCAAGGTATTACACGATTCGACCAGTCGGCTAAATGGAGTCCCACAATGAGGCCCCTTTCAGTCTGTCAGTAGCTGACAATGCTGTCTCACATGAGTATGAGTCATCTCAGTGTCCTTCACAATGGTCACTCAGTATCACGCTCCCTATATATCCTACCAATCCAGGTAACAACACTAAACAAGAGAAAAATATTTCTACATGTCATAGAGAATTGCAAATATAATCATTCATATACCTGCTGATGGTATGCAGATGTACAAAATTATATCAACAAATGACCGTGTCCTCTGGGGGTTTAACATTTTTGTCAGGCATACCACACATAATTCTCGAAACTACATCATATGTGTTGTAGCAGTCATTATAACAGTGAAGAAGTAAATGAAAAAAAAAAAATGGTTCAAATGGCTCTAAGCACTATGGGACTTAACATCTGAGGTCATCAGTACCCTAGACTTAGAACTACTTAAACCTTACTAACCTAAGGACATCACACACATCCATGCCCGAGGCAGGAATCGAACCTGCGACCATAGCAGCAGCGCGGCTCCAGACTGAAGCGCCTAGAACCGCTCGTCCACAACGGCCAGCGAAGTAAATGAGGTCCTTCATGGAACTACTACACAAACTATAACATGGAATGATCTAACAGAAATAGAAACAGCTGGCATGACTACATCAGCTAGAGTAGTAGGATATAAGTTGATGACAACAAGAGTTATTGATATAGTAATCAGACTAAAGGTTAGGTTTTTAATATTAATGGAATAGACAATCAATACATAGCAATGGGATACAAGACATAATATCCTAGCTAAGAATTTCCTTCATGGAGATTTTTCTCAGCTGTAAGGCGAATGTCAGGATTAAGTAATAAGTGTACATCTTCCTCCAATCCAACAGCATTACATATTTCGTTCAAACCAAGTAAGAACCCTAGTTTAAAATATACTGTCATGTACTTACCGGGATCAAGCCCATACATGAAAGCTGGATCGCCAGTGAATTACATCTCTTAGAATGGAAAGCACATTTATTTTGAACACCAACGTATACCCTGAACAGAAATGACCTCACATATGGAGAGTGCATCTACTTACACAAACATCGAATAGTCCAGAATATGGCATTAATACAAACTCGAGTATTCCATAACATGCAAACATTACAAACATATTTCAAGAACCTTCTGCAAATGACAAACTAAGTAACAAAACTTGTGATATTTGACTTTGAAATAGTGACATGCAGCACGCCGGTCAGCGGCACTATCCACTACATCACACTGCATGGCTCTGAGCACTATGGGGCTTAACTTCTGAGGTCATCAGTCCCCTAGAAACCGAGCGAGGTGGCGCAGTGGTTAGACACTGGACTCGCATTCGGGAGGACGACGGTTCAATCCCGCGTTCGGCCATCCTGATTTAGGTTTTCCGTGATTTCCCTAAATCACTCCAGGCAAATGCCGGGATGGTTCCTCTGAAAGGGCACGGCCGACTTCCTTCCCCATCCTTCCCTAATCCGATGAGACCGATGACCACGCTGTCTGGTCTCCTTCCCCAAAAACAACAACAACAAGTCCCCTAGAACTACTTAAACCTAACTAACCTAAGCACATCACACACATCCATGCTCGAGGCAGGATTCGAACCTGTGACCGTAGCGGTCGCGCAGTTCCTGACTGTTGCGCCTAGAACCACTCGGCCACTCTGGCCGGCCACACTGCATGCCCCACAGTTCGCAACATTGCTCCATTTCATGGAGAAACAGCAATCCTGATGTTGCAGCAGTTCACATTGGATTTGTTAATAGCAGCCTTGATCTAGATCTTTTCGGTAGTTCTCTGTATGCCAGCTCCTCACTTTCTGGTCATATCATTAAATCATCTTCAATTTGAAGGTAGCTTGGCGATCTTCGATTGGGCCTTCAGTTTTCTTGATCCACCCATCGTCAATCTACTTTTCTGGACTGTAGTAGAGCTTCGTACACGACGTCTTCGGGGTTTCATCCTATTGGCGAAGAGTCCTCAACTTCATGTGTGATGTCGGACAACTGACGTAAGATGCAGACTAAAGTAATGCTTTAGTAACTTTTCAGATAATAGCAGATTTTGTATTTTGAGCATCCAGATAGTCCCACTTCCCTCACAGGTGTACAAATCCTTATCCAGTCTCCTACACTGTATCTCACTGCTTTGCGTCATAAACCTCTCACTCTTTCTTCTGGGTATCCATAGTTTGCATGCGAGCCAGCTGCCTTGCTTCTTCAGCCTTGGTGATGAGGTGTTTCACGCAATCATTCTTCATATCTTCCAGTTGAAATGGAAATAGTATATCCATTGTCGACTTCGGGAACCTCTCTAAGAGGATGATTCTAGTACGATGGAATGGCGCTGATACAGGTAGGATTGATACCAGATGTCCGCAGCTGGTCCTGGCGGAAGTTAGAGTCCTCCCTCGGGCGTGGGTGTGTGTGTTTGTACTTAGGATAATTTAGGTTAAGTAGTGTGTAAGCTTAGGGACTGGTGACCTTAGCAGTTAAGTCCCATGAGATTTCAAACACATTTGAACATTTTGAACCAGATGCCCTGGAGATAAATGCGGCACATATCTTAGTCATTGGCATGCCTTATAGTGGCTTACATAGTGTTAAACAGATCGGTGAAGGCCTAGCCAGTGATATATGCGTATGATACTGTCTAGAGCATTCACAAAACCCATGTGGCCAGTCGTTGGATGATTGTAGAGCTACTCCTCGATAGCTGACCAAAGATAAGTTAGGATGATGAATAAACATTTCTGTCCCATTGTATCATAGCTCCTCTTGTACAAGGCTCCATTTATTAATTTGAATTCTACTTTAGTTGGTTGTTCCTTCTTCAAGACTTCTATAGGTTTCAGCAGTGCACTAGAATTCCACCTACTCCACAACTACTAGGGTCCACGTGATGTTCTGTCAAGACGCTTTCGCCATATTATGCTAGGACTGAAGAAGATGTTAGTGCCTCCCTAAGGACAACGAAATATCTTTCTTGTATCTCATGCCATAAAAATTTGGCGTCTCTCTGCAGTAGTTCGTACAAGGGACATGGAATCGCTAGTAGAATGAGCACATTCCGAGAAAATTTATCAAATCATCAATATGCTGAGAGTCCATGGTCCTCTTCTGTGGTCCTTGTGAAGAAGAAGGATGGCACATAGCATCCCTGCATCGACTGCCAAAAACTGAACAAAGTTGCAAAGAAAGATGTTCATCCATTGCCACATATAGTTAGTTAGTTGATTGCATGTTCCATTGATCAGTTGTATGGCACAGTAGCCGTTATGATGTGGAACGTGTAAAGTGCACAAGAAAAGCACAGATGAAACAAACGTTTAACTCTGTATTTTAATATATATATATATATATATATATATATATATATATATATATATATATATATATACAGAATTAAACGTTAATATTTCTATTATTTACCCCATTACCTTATATGGCACAAAATGCATATACTATATTTATAGATTTTTCCTATTCAAGAATTCATCTATGGTATAGAAGGAGTTGTCAGGGAGATATGATTTCAATTTATTTTTGAAGCTATTACTGCTGTCTATCAGACATTTTATTTCATCTGGTAATTTGTCGAAAATTTTTATAGCAGCATATTTTACCCCTTTCTGTGCCAAAGATGGGTTGAGTAAAGGATAGTGTAAGTCTTTCTTTTTTCTGGTATTACAATCACGAATGTCACAGTTGTTTTTAAACTGGTCCTTGTTGTTGAGAACAAATTTCATTGGTGAGTAAATGTACTGTGAAGCTGTTGTAAGAATTCCCAATCTTTTAAAAAGATGCCTACAATATGTGGGATTACGTACCCCTCGCATTATTCTAACCACTTTCTTTTTAGCAGTGAATCCTTTTTGTCTAAATGTTGAGTTACAACAAAATATTATTCCGTATGACATCAGAGAGTGAAAGTATGCATAGTATGTTAGCTTACTAATTTCTATATCCTCAAAATTGGCAAATACTCTGATTGCAAAAGTTGCTGAACCTAGTCGCTTTAGAAGATCCAAAATATGAATTTTCCAATTAAGATTCTCATCTATGTGTACACCCAAAAACTTAGTATGCTCTACCCTGTCTATTGACTTCTGTTGATGTGTTATATTTATTGAAGGAACTGTACTTTTTGCAGCAGAAAATTGGATGTACTGTGTTTTTTTTTCAAAGTTCAGAGCAAGCCCATTTGCAGAAAACCAAATAATGACTTCTCCAAAGACCATATTTGTATCATTTAAAATTGGAGTTTATTTTACCAGATTAATAATGATGCTTGTATCATCAGCAAATAGTGTCATTTCAGCTTCCTGTTTCACATAGGAAGGGAGGTCGTTCACATATATCAAGAACAGAAGGGGACCTATGATTGAACCCTGTGGAACACCTAATGTAATTTCATCCCAGTTAGATGAAGTGGCAAACTTATTTAAATCACTTGACCCATATATATAGATAACAGACTGCTTCAAAGGACATGCAGACAGGCTACTGCTAATTGACGTTGACGATGATGGCCAGGAGAAGACTGCTTTCGTAACTCCTCATGGCCTCCATAAGCTTAAAGTTAGGCCGTTTGCACTGTGTAACACTACAGCCACTTTCGACATATAATGGAAAACCTGCTTCAACGCCTCAAATGGACGACGCGTCTTTGCTATCTGGATGACTCTGTCTTTATTTTAAAGCCATTTGAAGAACGTCTAAGTCACCTGACAGCGGTGTTGATGAGTCTTCAGATGCAGACATCCATCTAAGTCAGAAGGCGACTTAGATGTATTTCAAATGGTTTTATATACTTTAGCTTCCAGCAGTCTCTTACAGTAAGATGCGCTTCACACAACTGTTTGTTTACTTCTTTCTTTTTGTGGTGTCGTTAGCACAGCACGCACCAGCAGGCAGCGCCAAAGGTGTCCATAGGTCGACAACCAACCTCCAGAGACGGCGTAGCGATTGCCGCACCAACAAGTCGCAGCGGTGTCGCCGCCAGAGAATTGCTGTGCGCCAGCGCAGCAGCAGAAAGGGAAGTTCGTAGTCAGCTCGACTACCGACAGCACCGCCTTCTACTTGTGTACTTCGCGCCGCATCGTCTCCTGCTACCGAGTCCACATCAGCCAGTCTTCACCGAATTTTCTAGTGGACAAGAACTGTTTACTATCCAGCCTTAGCTTCTGGAACAGTAGTTGAACTTCACGATCAGCTGCCTGTACAGAGTTGTACAAAGATGAGTGAGACAATAAATGTGTGTGTTCTGACACTAATAATTATCACTGTTCTCCTCGCTCTCCTCTCATAGCTGAGGACGGCGACAATCAAAATCTACTTCCCTAGCTGTATCGGAAGTACGATATGACGCTTTTCCTACCATGTTCAAATCGGGGGAAAACTTTAACTAACCACCGCTCATGTATCGCTTTGTCCGTCTGTGGTAGAAAATACTCAAATATCAGAATCACAATAAGAAATATGGTAACATGCTCCGAATTGTCTTCAACCGAATGGGTATAGGTTAGGAACTGGATTCCTAGTAGAGAGGGAATGGATTGGGTCACGTTCCCGACCCTAACCTCATCTGCAAGTCACACATGAAAAATAAATCAGCAGTACAGCAGATACAAGAATATGGCGAGAAACATCTGGTGTCTGATATAAAGGAAGATCTTGAACTCCCTATAGATGCGTTTAGAAGGCTGGAACTGACAAAAATAACAAGGCAGTGAAATATTTTGTGATGTCGCTGTTCGGGACTTCTCTTCTGTCCATGTAATTTACCCTGGAAAGAACACATATAAAGGATTTACTGGATGATTAATTTGGGTCTGGGAAATGATGATGAGGAACCGGCTGCAGAAGAAGAAAATGTGCGTGCTGAACTGCCACCAGTTGAAGGTGACAGTGAAGGTGCTAAATTGTGCTACTACTAAAGACTCATTTTTTGAATGCTGTAATTCATTATTGCAATTATCTGTCACCTTATTTATGTCATTTCATTGTAGCCATTTTTGTTACTGTTTCTAGTGAATAAAAAAAAAAGAAAAAAAAAGCGGTCAGCGTGACGGAATGTCAATCCAAAGGGCCCGGGTTCGATTCCCGGCTGGGTCGGAGATTTTCTCCTCTCAGGGACTGGGTGTTGTGTTGTCCCAATCATCATCATTTCATCCCCATCGACGCGCAAGTCGCCGAAGTGGCGTCAAATCGAAAGACTTGCACCAGGCGAGCGGTCTACCCGACGGGAGGCCATCGTCACACGACATTTCCATTTCCATGTATCGCTTTTGGAATGAAGAATAGTTTCTTTGAAACCATGATGACATGGTTATTTCCTTCTTCTTATTTTCAAAGAGATTTTGTATAGTCAGTTCACGTTCTTGAGTTTTTTTCTTTTTTTTATATTTTGAAGGAAACACAGCCGAATGAAATTGCTAACTCCGTTAGTAACTGAACATTACTCCAGCCATTATTGTCCAGAAGTACGCTGGTGGCGACCCTCGTCGTCTTGCTGAATAATCTGTTCTTTCATCTGTGTTTTGGAGCCAACATCTAAACATTATATTTCATGGATTAATAAATGTATGTTATTAGCAAATGAAACTCTATGGTTCAAGTATTCATCTTACTGCTTTAACTAACCGTAAACACTTAAGTAAGGCCCCTTGATGAAATCAGTATCTAAATTAACGCTTCCTGTAAGCGGTACACTTGTGCTGACAATCGTTATTAGTGTTTTAATGGCGATACGTTACCGCTTTCTGAACTACGACGATAGTACTGGCAACTGAATTGATTTGCCTGTCCACGGACGTTTGTAGCAAGATGGCGATTGTCTTTCTGAATACACCCGACTTCTGGCAAGGCAAGTGCTTTTCGGAAATCGGGAAATACTGCAACTACTGAGGGCCTTGATCCGTGGCTTTCGGGATGTCATGTCAGTGGTCGATGTTTTCGGAATCCATGCTGTTTGACGTGGAGGAGGTCATTCTCTTCGAGATACATCATTATGTTTGAGCTCAGGATACGTTCTAAGGTTCTATGACAACTGTTCAAGAATATTGAGTGCTAGCTTCGTGGTTCGGGTATGATATGCTTCGTGTAGATGGATGTAACCTGTGCTTTCTTCAATACATTGCGACCGTTTGTTATTCGAGCTGTTATACACTCCTGGAAATTGAAATAAGAACACCGTGAATTCATTGTCCCAGGAAGGGGAAACTTTATTGACACATTCCTGGGGTCAGATACATCACATGATCACACTGACAGAACCACAGGCACATAGACACAGGCAACAGAGCATGCACAATGTCGGCACTAGTACAGTGTATATCCACCTTTCGCAGCAATGCAGGCTGCTATTCTCCCATGGAGACGATCGTAGAGATGCTGGATGTAGTCCTGTGGAACGGCTTGCCATGCCATTTCCACCTGGCGCCTCAGTTGGACCAGCGTTCGTGCTGGACGTGCAGACCGCGTGAGACGACGCTTCATCCAGTCCCAAACATGCTCAATGGGGGACAGATCCGGAGATCTTGCTGGCCAGGGTAGTTGACTTACACCTTCTAGAGCACGTTGGGTGGCACGGGATACATGCGGACGTGCATTGTGCTGTTGGAACAGCAAGTTCGCTTGCCAGTCTAGGAATGGTAGAACGATGGGTTCGATGACGGTTTGGATGTACTGTGCACTATTCAGTGTCCCCTCGACGATCACCAGTGGTGTACGGCCAGTGTAGGAGATCGCTCCCCACACCATGATGCCGGATGTTGGCCCTGTGTGCCTCGGTCGTATGCAGTCCTGATTGTGGCGCTCACCTGCACGGCGCCAAACACGCATACGACCATCATTGGCACCAAAGCAGAAGCGACTCTCATCGCTGAAGACGACACGTCACCATTCGTCCCTCCATTCACGCCTGTCGCGACACCACTGGAGGCGGGCTGCACGATGTTGGGGCGTGAGCGGAAGACGGCCTAACGGTGTGCGGGACCGTAGCCCAGCTTCATGGAGACGGTTGCGAATGGTCCTCGCCGATACCCCAAGAGCAACAGTGTCCCTAATTTGCTGGGAAGTGGCGGTGCGGTCCCCTACGGCACTGCGTAGGATCCTACGGTCTTGGCGTGCATCCGTGCGTCGCTGCGGTCCGGTCCCAGGTCGACGGGCACGTGCACCTTCCGCCGACCACTGGCGACAACATCGATGTACTGTGGAGACCTCACGCCCCACATGTTGAGCAATTCGGCGGTACGTCCACCCGGCCTCCCGCATGCCCACTATACGCCCTCGCTCAAAGTCCGTCAACTGTACATACGGTTCACGTCCACGCAGTCGCGGCATGCTACCAGTGTTAAAGACTGCGATGGAGCTCCGTATGCCACGGCAAACTGGCTGACACTGACGGCGGCGGTGCACAAATGCTGCGCAGCTAGCGCCATTCGACGGCCAACACCGCGGTTCCTGGTGTGTCCGCTGTGCCGTGCGTGTGATCATTGCTTGTACAGCCCTCTCGCAGTGTCCGGAGCAAGTATGGTGGGTCTGACACACCGGTGTCAATGTGTTCTTTTTTCCATTTCCAGGAGTGTAGATTATGGTTGAAAGGGGGCTACCTCAGCCGGAAATCTGGTGTAGAACCTGATACGGTTTCCACGGCTCCTGAAGCTCTATTAAATTCACGCACTTAACTGAAGATTATTTTCTTTACAACTTCAGTAACTGAGTCAGGATGATATTAACATACAGTTATTCTTCTTACACGGACTGAGACTCAATAGAACCAAATCTAAATATTGCTGTACAAACGTTAACATTCGCATCATGAGGGATTAATGTAAATGTTATGGCTAAGTTAGGAGTGTTCTTGTTCTGCAACTGAATACTCATTCTCAGGCTACTAACTAAAAACTAAGCAATCAATACATACTACGAATCATCCGCTGATACAAGTACGGGCATCCCAGTTGAATAGGTACAAATCTACCATTGGTCCTTACCGATCAAAAATGGTTCAAATGGCTCTGAGTACTATGGGACTCAACTGCTGAGGTCATTAGTCCCCTAGAACTTAGAACTAGTTAAACCTAACTAACCTAAGGACATCACAAACATCCATGCCCGAGGCAGGATTCGAACCTGCGACCGTAGCGGTCTTGCGGTTCCAGACTGCAGCGCCTTTAACCGCACGGCCACTTCGGCCGGCTACCGATCAAAAAAAGTTACTACAGCAACAACTGCAGTCAATATTCACAGTTCTATTGTGAGCCTCACAAACTACACTTAATACACCATACCATTTCTCTTTCTCTCGCCTCATCCTATTTCGCTGACAGTTTTGTCATACTCCTCGAAACGACTCCACCAGACTATCTCAAGTAGAGCCTGGAACCAACATTTACACATTAAATCACAATCAATCACTTAAGCAGTTACAATCACTTGGTTTCCTATAACATAATAAAAAATGTACATAACAGCTGTCGCCCAACTGAATAACGGTTGGTCCACCGCCGGCCATTATGCACGCAGTTATTCGGCTTGGCAATGATTGATAGAGTTGTTGGATGTTTTCCTGAGATATATAGCGCTATATTATGTCAATTGGAGCATTATGTCGTCAGAATCCCTAGACTGCTGGAGGGCCTTGCCCATAATGGTCCAAACGTTTGGGCACAGATCTGGCAACCTTGCTGGGCAGGGTAGAATTTGGAGAGCAGGAAGACGAGCGGCAGAAGTTCTCACTGTGTGCGCCCGGGCATTAACACGCTGAAGTGTAAACCCAGGTTGGCTTGCCATGAAGGGCAACAAAACAAGGTTTGGAATATCGTCGACGAAAAGCTGTGCTGTACGTGTGCCGCGGATGACAACCAAAGAGGACCTGCTATGAAAATAAATGGCACCCGAGACCAATCACCACTGGTTGTTCGGGACGTATATTATTAGGACGTTTCCGTGGCGACATGGCGCTACCCTCGCCGTTTGCAACGTCATTCATAATCTTATCCATTTCGCACTACTGTGCCTTCTATGTTTATTGTTTGTTCTTGATGTATTTTGCGTTGTGCGTTTTCCCGTCTAGAGTTCTGTGTCATGTGAGTTTTGACCTCAGTTTTGTCGTATGTAACGAGACATCAGAGGTTAACAAAGACACTATCACGTTACATCTTTTTGAATTTGATGATTTTGCACATTTTGTGCAAATAAAATACAATACAAACAAGTAAGTACCTTAAGAGGCAAAAGTAAGTACCTTAAGAGGCAAATAACTTCAAGCATAATTAAAAACAAGTGATGGTACGAAGAGAGAACGGCGTCCTGCTTCAGTATGAATTGCTTTCGTTCACATTATAAAGTACTGTCTACTTTAGTAAGCAAGTATTAGTTGTAGTTTTTAATTTAATAACTGAACATATATGACACATTTTATTCTTCTATAAAAGTAAAATTAATAAAAACAGCGTATGCCCTGCAAATACACTATTCAGTAAAATGCGACAAAATGCACCCAATATGTTCTGTATGATGTTTGAAGCTAAAAGGTCTTTGTAACAAATTTGTGTATCGCATATTTCAAAATAAGTGACTATCTGTGTCAAACAGTCTCTTAACAAGGCTGAAAATTATTAGGCAGTCCGTACGCAACAACCACATACCAACAACGGTTATCGCCATTTTGCTAAATTATTTTCTGAAACAGAGGCGCACACCCGACGCTCCGGTCGGTGCAACTACCTCGCTAATTCGCAAAGCGCACCCTCCATCATAACATTTAATTACGATAGCCATGTTTTGTGACAGGTCTGTTTGATATCCAATAATTGCGACCCTGCGGCAGTTGACCTCAACACGCGCTCTTCACAGAAACCGCCAACTCATTTGCCGTAATTGGAACTCGTCCGGTCGAGCTGCCCGGTAAATGAATACAAATAAGGGGCTGGTGCGTGAAATGTACAGTGCAGGCCAGTAGCGTAGAAAGGGTTACGCTGCCGTATGGAGGTTGCAGTTACACTGTCAGCCACACAGTGGCAGGGCGGCAAATGCAACCATCATAACCTGTTTCTGCTTCGTGCGCACACACTAGATATTTAAGGGGCATTATCACATTCCTTGTGAAGTGTTCATAGAGGGGCTGCACAAAAATTTGGAAACACCGCCAGAAACGCCTGCTTGAACATTAACGCAGATGCTTGCCAAGGCTGTAGGTCGCGTTGCACTATTACACCGCGAACGACACCTGTGCGATCTCCTCAATACAGTGCAAGTGTCGGTAGTGGTCAGAAGAGGTTCTAACAAGGGAAACTCCCCATCGCATCCCCCTCTCAGATTTAATGATAAGATAGCCCAGTATATGTTGTTGTGGTCTTCAGTCCAGAAACTGGTTTGATGCAGCTCTCCATGCTACTCTATCCTGTGCAAGCTTCTTCATCTCCCAGTGCCTACTGCAACCTACATCCTTCTGAACCTGTTTAGTGTATTCATCTCTGGGTCTCCCTCTACGATTTTTGCCCTCCACGCTGCCCTCCAATACTAAATTGGCGATCCCTCGATGTCTCAGAACATGTCCTACCAACCGATCCCTTCTTCTAGTCAAGTTGTACCACAAATTTCTCTTCTCTCCAATTCTGTTCACTACCTGCTCGTTAGTTATGTGATCTACCTATCTAATCTTCAGCATTCTTCTGTAGCACCACATTTCGAAAGCTTCTGTTGTCTTCTTGTCTAAACTATTTATCGTCCACGTGTCACTTCCATACATGGCTACACTCCATACAAATACTTTCAGAAACGACTTCGTGACATTTAAATCTATACTCGATGTTAACAAATTTCTCTTCTTCAGAAACGCTTTCCTTGCCATTGCCAGTATACATTTTATATCCTCTCTACTTCGACCATCGGTTATTTTACTCCCCACATAGCAAAACTCATTTTCTGCTTTAAGCGTCTCATTTCCTAATCTAATTCCCGCAGAATCACCCGATTTAATTCGACTACATTCCATTATCCTCGTTTTGCTTTTTTTATGTTCATCTAATATCCTCCTTTCAAGACACTGTCCATTCCGTTCAGCTGCTCTTTCAGGTCCTTTGTGTCTCTGATAAAACTACAATGTCATCGGCGTACCGCAAAGGTTTTATTTCTTCTCCATGGATTTTAATTTCTACTCCAAATTTCTCTTTTGTTTCCTTTACTACTTGCTCAATATACAGATGGCCACCTTCAGAATTCGAAAGAGAGTATTCCAGTCAACATTGTCAAAAGCTTTCTCCAAGTCTACAAATGCTAGAAACTTAGGTTTGCCTTTCATTAATCTATCTTCTAAGATAAGTCGTAGGGTCGGTATTGTCTCACGTGTTCCAACATTTCTACGGACTCCAAACTGATCTTCCCCGAGGTCGGCTTCTACCAGTTTTTCCATTCGTCTGTAAATAGTATTTTGCAGCTGTGCCTTATTAAACTGATAGTTCGGTAATTTTCACATCTGTCAACACCTGTTTCCTTTGGGATTGGAATTAATATATTCTTCTTGAAGTCTGAGGGTATTTCATCTGTCTCATACATCTTGCTCACTAGATGGTAGGGTTTTGTTAGGCCTGTCTCTCGCAAGGATGTTAGTAGTTCTAATGGAATGTTGTCTACTTCCGGGGCCTTGTTTCGACTTAGGTCTTTCAGTGCTCTGTCAAACTCTTCACGCAGTATCATATCTCCTATTTCATCTTCATCTACATTCTCTTTCATTATTATAATATTGTCCTCAAGAACATCGCCCTTGTATAGACCCTCCTGTATACTCCTTCCAGTATACAGCCCGTCAAAACTGAACACAGATCAATCATGAAAACAGGAATAAGGCGTACTGAACTGTGAAAAAAAAGACAAAATGGAAACAGTGAACGGTCCAAGAACAGGAAGTGCAATAAAGAGAAACTTCGGCGAGCGGCGGCGCTGTGGGTAAGTGGCAATAGTCTTGGACTACCAAGCGGGCAAGCAGTGTTCGAAATTGTCTCATACCAATTACTTATTTTTTTCACGAAATTATGAACTGTCAGTCCGGTCACTCAAACGTTTGCTCTCTTTCTGGGCTCTTGGTAGTTACCGAACTATAAATTGGTTACAGGGTATGAGTCATAAATACGTTACCTTCGCAAGTAAATCTGATGAATAGTGAGAGCAGTCGAGATACCACATAGACGTCTCACAGAAATGAAAACAACGAATAAACGGTGTGATGTTATAACAAAGGAATTCAAGTGTCAACGCTGCCGAAACGAAACGCAACTTCAAAAACGTTACAAACATATGTTTTGACAGAGCACAAAGAAACTGTTTGATTGTGAAACTGTTGCGTTCATTTGTTATGACGAGCTATTATGTACTATCATTTCCTTGGTATTGATCACATTCGCATTCACATGAACAGCTATATCGGACAAGGAGGCTGAGCCGCGCTGCGGTTCGCGTTGGTGCCGTGTGTAGGTTTCTGCCAGACGGTATCGTTTAGTTGGCATGGTTGCGTTGTTTGTCTTTTTCTCGTGGTCATTGGCGCCACTCGGTTTCGTAAGCGTTGCCTGTCCGCTAGTGGCAGCAGCGGCGCTTATCGATATGTAGTTCTGCTGCACTATCTTTGGGGCGACCTCGAGCTTCTTCCGTGGGTGTGAGTGGGGAGTTCGTTGGCGACGGAGGAGCAGCGAGGTCCACGCAGAGCAACAACACGCCGGGACCGCTGGTGGAATGTATGGACTGCTGGATCGAAGGGCAGTGGTCACGACTGTGCACGACCTTGTCGAAACCGGATTCTTTATCTTTAAACATACAGGTTCCGATAATGCATTGCAATTTGCGTAGAGAAACCTTTACCACTGTGAAATCTCGCGATTCTCCAGTGACTTAGGTTCGTCCTGCTGCTCGTAGTGTCGCTGAGGCGAAGAGCAGCGAGTGGAGTACCTGGGGAAGGCGAATCTCATTAGCCTTCCTTAGCTTCTAATTACTATTTACTATTTTCAGCTTCTTACATTAAGTTCAACCAGCGGTATTTTTTCTGTCTGGTGGCCGCTAACGCCCCAGTTACCTGCCCTGGGGGTTAGTGTATGTAATGGCAGTGAACAGTCGTGCTCAAAAGTATCCGAACGACCTGAATTGCATTTCGACTGATTGGCATGCAACCGGCATAACGCAACTGTCTAGCAGGTCCACTAATCGCTCCTCGGTACAGTCGTTTGAAAATGGTTCCAACAAGTCACCACTAGAAAACACTGCTCTGTATCGCAATAACTCAAGATGTAAAGTAATACCACGATACTACAAATATCAGGGAACACCTTATCATAGATAAGACTGTCCTTAAGGCTTGTAAGCTCACATTTATTACAATAAATGACATACCTGAAATGTTACCACTCTCATTATTACGTCAGATTGGTAATGCACGTAATAAGTTCGTCGTATTCATGATTTCCTCTTCAAAGTAACATACCGTACTTATTATTTAACACAAAATGACATTAAAAATTTAAGTTCTTCACGAGCAGCTAGTTGAGAATATGTATGAACTTCAAATGACACGACGAACCGTCTCATTCTGCATATAGATTCAAACCCAGGTCACGCAGACTGAGCAAAGATTTCGTGACTGACGGAAACTAACAGTCATTCGTGATTAGGCATACAGAGAGTGATATACCTCGATTTTAGACAGTATCAGTTAACAAATATCAACTTTAAATTACACAACGCAGACATTTTTAACAGACGCGAATTCGTGCCCAGCATCTACTGTCCCTGTTAACGAACTGCGAGAGATGTTAAATATTGCTTCTTCGCAAGTAACTTACTTGAAATGCCGTGAGGTAAAGCTTTGTGTTGGATAGGGATTCGAACCCATAACCTAATCGGATTGATATCGAAGCACAATCAACTGTGACATATCGGATTTTCTCGGCAGTAGCTACATGTTTTAACTGAAATGACGAGACGAAACATTAAATTTTTCCTTCCCAGGACTCCAATCCGGCACCTATCGCTGTAATATTCTAGAGAAAACGAACGTTAAATATGGGTTTGTTGCAACAGCAGCGACATGTGAGCATGTTTGAACTAGAAATAATATGACGAAGAGTTCAGTGCTGACTGGGAATAGAGCCCCACACATATCGTTGTTGACTACACACAAAGAGACGTCAGCTACCGAACTTTTCTCCACCAGCAGCTCGGAATAACATCTTGAACTTACAGTGATCTCGCAAATAGGTCTGTGTCTCACTGGGAGTCAAAATGTCAAATACCGTTATTGTTGACAACGAATGAAAATACATTAAACATCAAAATTATTATCCACCAGCAGATAGGTGTTCTCATGCTAGAGCTTGATAATACATAATGAAATCTTTAGTGCCGGACCAGGATTCGAACCCATTCAGGTGCAACATGTGGAGATGTTGAGGAATCTGCAGTTTTGAACAAACAACAAATTGCAGCCGAGCTGTATTGTCACGAAGGGATCAAATTCCGCGTTAAGGGCGGTCTGAGTTGCATTCCCAGTTCAGAACCAAGACCCTACATAACGTTTGTTTCGTCACTAGAAATAAATAACTAGTATAAGAAAGGTTACTGGTGATAGAGTTTCTACATGTCGCCACCCCAGACTTTACTGTGGTTCAAATTAACGTCTACTTGGTAGAGAAGGAATGTCATGTTTAATGTGATGTTCAGACCACAATGCCATTGTATCTTCTTTATTTGGTGTAGCCAGAAGAGAAAGGACTCTGTCTCTTTCTATATGAAATCATCGGCAGGAGGTGGAATCGAACCCAGTCCGTAGGTATATGAACCTATAATCAGTCCAACAGACCACCAAATCCTCTTCTCTGTGGCCCATGTTTCTATCGTAACGCCGTTGCGCCACACTGGATGAGAATTCTTACACACAGGCTCCCTGTAGTAATTTGCAGCACGTTCAGTAAATTCATTTACTTGGTTGACCGAATCACCATGAACTAGCTGCCTCGGCTACCCAGTGCATACATTGGACTCTATTTTGTAATCACCGAAATAAAGTCACGTAACTGCCACATTCACAGAACAGCCAACAGTGTAAGATGCAGAAATTTAAATAGAATTGTTCCTTTCCACTTGAGCTACTGTACTGCACTTTCTGTTTGTTGAAAACGTCGTGCTGTGCAAAAGAAAAGCTGCAACTCCTTGTCTCTCAGAAGTCTAGACCCGGCCATATGCATTATCTCACAGTGCATTAGAATGCAGAAGTTCTGGAGGACTTGTTGAGTTCATAGTAAGTGTTGCGCACTGTAGATAACATGTCGCGAGTTCGTACATTCACTTCTACGTTTTTTAAAACGCAATTCAGCTGTCTGCTAAAGTTATCAATCTAATGGAACTTTTAACATAATTCCCTTCACTTCTCAACCCAAAATAGTCACATGTCAAAAAGGAGCTAACTTCTGCGACATTTTGTTCTTTTCAGGTTTAATAGACAGCCAGGCAGCAGATGGATCTCGAAACTTTTGAATTATGTATGGGGAGAACGCATCGTGCCAAAATACGTCAGAAAAGTATTTTCTACTTTAGCTGTCGTGTGGTAGTGGTATTTTATTCTTCTTCAAACCTTGTTTGACAGCTTTAACTCAGAACAAGTTTTCTACATGGTGTAATCAATAAACTGCATGGGCATTGTCAGACTGTTATAGATAACATCAGAGAATTCGCATATATCCTTGATGATTAATATCTCTCTCATGTTTACTATTGTTTTAACAACACTAAAAGAAACTTACGAAAATTGTGCACTGTGTTATAAGAAATGACATAAAACTACCCACGATAACCTTACGACGAAAGTCTGTTTTAATAAAACTGAGTATCTGTACACAAGCGTGCCTCTATGGACACGAATTAGTAAAATACTACTCATTTAGATTGGGTCTGTGTTTAATTGGTATGCTGTAACATACTCAAGGGGCATATAATAACTCAGATTAGTCAATGGAAATGACAGGTAAAATCAAGTGAAGTATGAGGCTCATTTCCGTGCCAAACATACCTGCCTTGTTGCCAAATCTCAGTTACAGTACCAGCAGGAAGAAGACGAACTGATGTGATCCTACACCGGGCTGGGAAGTGACCATAGCTGGCGTCTCCAAATCGTGGCTGCTACGGCCTGTAATACGTAATGCGTCTAATTCGCATTTCTGTAACTAGGTTTAGGGACTGGAGCGTAGTTACTAATAATAGAACTGACTGCAAACTAAGCATCATAAATCAGTAACTCTCATAGTTGTTTTTATATGTCTTTCGTAAGTGTACTCAAAACTAAGAACTCATTCACAGAAATTTTCGTGCCTCGCTGATGGTCGAGCACAACAAACAAATAAAAAAATGTGTGTGTGTGTGTGTGTGTGTGTGTGTGTGTGTGTGTATGTGTGTGTGACAGAGAGAGAGAGGTGGGGGATAGAGAGAGAGAGAGAGAGAGAGAGAGAGAGACAGAAATCAAAAAAATCAAAAAGTGTGAGAGAGAGTAAAAAATTGTTGTAAAGAAATTAAATCATGGTATGTAAAGAACTCTTTCATTAAAATAACACGTTCCACATCATTACGAAATGTATTCATGATCTATGGAACAAGAATTAGTCTAATGTAATCTAATCTAATCATATCGTATTGAGAAATAGCAATGAAGAGTCATGAATTACCGAAACTTTTTCCAATTCCAGTAACCAAATCTAAACTTGACAATAAAAGACGACAATTTTTGTAATAAACCGGGACTCCTATCAAGACCCTTCGTCCCTGTTAACTAACCACGAAAGATGTCTGATATACCTCCGTTCTGAAGTAACAAAGTGTGCATGCATTTAAAGATGAAGTGCATGATGTGGAGTTCTGCGACGGAGATACGAACCCAACACATAATCGGATTGTTAACTAAGTAAAGTCAAATGTTACGTATAGGTTTTTCTTACCAGCTGCTAGGTGTTTGAATCTAAAATAAGGATACAGACTTTCGTACCTAAGCGACAATCGAACTGCACACCTACCGTGCATCCACGAATATAGCTTAAGTCGTAGCTGCTTACTCACCAACAGTAAGATGTGTGCGTGTTTGACCAGAAATAACGGCACCTAATGCGATTGTTGGCAACACATAAACATACGTTAAAAATGCACGTTAATTTTCACTGGCAGGCCGGTAAGCACGTGATAGGGCTTGAAATGATATTATGAATATTTTTGTATTGGATCAGTATTCAGACCCACATACTTACCTTTGGAGGAGACCTAGAGAAGATTGCAGTCTTGGGAAAAGGAAGAAATGATTCAACTATACTATTCCGAGAGATTCAGATCCTTGAAAGAGGAGATACGAATTCGAATCACAGTCCAGCACTAAATTCTCAACGTCTGTAATTCAATCAAGTATCAGTAAAATAAGAGCCCTGTTCCTTTAAATGGCTATCGGTTCATCTAATAAAATAAAATTTTCTAATGTAAGTAAGCTTACTGGCGACTGTATTTCTGTTTACCATGACTTCCGCTATGTCATTTCCCAACGTAAACAGGCTCTGCCCGGCTGGTAATGAAGGAACGTGATGTTTAATTCGGATTCTGGATTATAACTGTTGTGACTTGGCAAGACAGCCAAGTCACAATGAGAGGAAGCCGAAAGGCACGCGTTAAGCTCACGCAGATTGGCGTGAGGTCTGGAACAGTTAAAGGAATTAATAGTAGCAAATAAAGTACGTAGTTGATGTAATACTTAACTTTAATCCACAATTGTAGGACATCTCTCTTGACTGTACAGGCATTAATATAAATATCAAATGAATACGGCGCCTTGCTAGGTCGTAGCAAATGACGTAGCTGAAGGCTATGCTAACTATCGTCTCGGCAAATGAGAGCGTATTTGTCAGTGTAGCATCGCTAGCAAAGTCGGCTGTACAACTGGGGCGAGTGCTAGTAAGTCTCTCTAGACCTGCCGTGTGGCGGCGCTCGGTCTGCAATCACTGACAGTGGCGACACGCGGGTCCGGCGTATACTAATGGACGGCGGCCGATTTAAAGGCTACCACCTAGCAAGGGTGGTGTCTGGCGGTGACACCACAATATCGTCTTTCTCTTGAGGTTACCAGTGGTAAAGCAAATCGGTTTGCGCCTCTTAAAAGTAAATGCCTGAACCCACGCATTGCACCTGTGACAGTTCGTTCCACCAGACCATTGTGGCCACATTTCCCAGCCCCAGGAGTGTGCTGTAACGGATGATGTGCTTAGCTTACAAAATTAGTCACGGTGGAAAAAATGCGAGTCTATTCAATGGTTAAGTAGAAGCAAGCTTCTGACACGGAGATTATGCTATTCTCATGTCCGCAGGATGTAAAGACTCTTCTAGGCATCATAGGCTAGCCATTTTGAAATTTTCACAAATTCAGCAAATTTCTTAGTTCGAGAAAATCCACGGTGAAGTGTGAAGTTACCGAATAATTCGATTATTACCGTTATTATTACTATCATTTTCTCCATACCGCTGCTGGAACACATGTGCTTGAAGATCATTTAATGCCTTTTGGTCATTATAGAAGTAGTTTCCCAAGAACAGGTTCTTTCCCTGTCTGCGGAATCCTTTTCATGTTAATATCAAACATCAGCAATTACCTAGGCAGTAAAATAACCTATGACAGACGGAGCGATGAGGACATTAAATGCAGACTAGCCCTGGCAAAAAGGGCATTCCTGGAAAGGAGAAATCTACTAGTATTAATCAAAGGCCTCAATTGGAAGAAGAAATTTCTGAAAATGTGTGTCTGGAGCACAACATTGTATGGTAGTGAAGCATGGACTGTCGGAAAACTGGAACAGAAGAGAATCGAAGCATTTGAAATGTGGTGCTACAGGTGAATGTTGAAGATTAGGTGGACTGATAAGGTAAGGAATGAGGAGGTTCTGCACAGAATCGGAAAGAAAAGGAATATGTGGAAAACACTGACAATGAGAAGGGACAGGGTGATAGGACATCTGTTAAGACGTCAGGGAATGACTTCCGTGATGGTAGAGGGAGCTGTAGAGGGCAAAAATTGTAAAGGAAGACAGAGGCAGGAATATATACAGGAAATTATTGAGGACGTATGTTGCTAGTACTATTCTGACATGAAGAGGCTGGCACAAGAGAGAAATTCGTGGCGGGCCTCATCAAACCAGTCAGAAGGCTGATGAACCCCCACCCCCACCCCCCACCCCCCAAAAAAAAGTCATATGGAATAATGTTCTGAGGTAGCTCGTCTTGAAAGAAGAATGTCTTCAGTGCACAAAAACGTGCAGTAAGAATGATATGTGGTGCACACCCACAGTCATCTTGTAGACATCTGTTTAAGGAATTGGGCATTCTGACTACTGCTTCACAGTATATTTATTCTTTCATGAAGTTTCTTGTAAATAACTCACTACAATTGAAAAGGAACAATGAGGTACATAATTACAACACTCAAAGGGATAATTTCATTAATCCACATTAAGGTTATCTTTAGCACAGAGCCGGCCGCAGTGGCCATGCTGTTCTAGGTGCTACAGTCTGGAACCGCGCGACGGCTACGGTCGCAGGTTGGAATCCTGCCTCGGGCATGGATGTGTGTGATGTCCTTAGGTTGGTTAGGTTTAAGTAGTTCTAAGTTCTAGGGGACTGATGACCTCAGAAGTTAAGACCCATAGTGCTCAGAGCAATTTGAACCCTTTTTTTTTAAGCACAGAAACTGGTCCACAATGCCGCAAAATAATTTTTGATCATGTATTCAGTGGTATAAAACGTCTGACAGACAGCAAAGGAAAATCTGATAACAAGCGGAGATAGCTTTTTCTCCCAACCCCTTCTATTCCATAGAAGAATTTCTATTACTGTAATGTGTAAATGATGGTGGGTGACAATTACTAGCTCACATATATTTTTTGTTTTTGTAAAATGAAAATACAGGGTTATTACAAATGATTGAAGCGATTTCACAGCTCTACAATAACTTTATTATCTGAGATATTTTCACAATGCCTTGCACACACGTACAAAAACTCAAAAAGTTTTTTTATGCATTCACAAATGTTCGATATGTGTCCCTTTAGTGATTCGGCAGACATCAAGCCGATAATCAAGTTCCTCCCACACTCGGCGCAGCATGTCCGCATCAATGAGTTCGAAAGCATCGTTGATGCGAGCTCGCAGTTCTGGCACGTTTCTTGATAGAGGAGGCTTAAACACTGAATCTTTCGCATAACCCCACAGAAAGAAATCGCATGGGGTTAAGTCGGGAGACCGTGGAGGCCATGACATGAATTGCTGATCATGATCTCCACCACGACCGATCCATCGGTTTTCCAATCTCCTGTTTAAGAAATGCCGAACATCATGATGGAAGTGCGGTGGAGCACCATCCTGCTGAAAGATGAAGTCGGCGCTGCCGTTCTCCAGTTGTGGCATGAGCCAATTTTCCAGCATGTCCAGATACACGTGTCCTGTAACGTTTTTTTCGCATAAGAAAAAGGGGCCGTAAACTTTAAACCGTGAGATTGCACAAAACACGTTAACTTTTGGTGAATTGCGCATTTGCTGCACGAATGCGTGAGGATTCTCTACCGCCCAGATTCGCACATTGTGTCTGTTCACTTCACCATTAAGAAAAAACGTTGCTTCATCACTGAAAACAAGTTTCGCACTGAACGCATTCTCTTCCATGAGCTGTTGCAACCGCGCCGAAAATTCAAAGCGTTTGACTTTGTCATCGGGTGTCAGGGCTTGTAGCATTTGTAAACGGCAAGGCTTCTGCTTTAGCCTCTTCCGTAAGATTTTCCAAACCGTCGGCTGTGGTACGTTTAGCTCCCTGCTTGCTTTATTCGTCGACTTCCGCGGGCTACGCGTGAAACTTGCCCGCACGCGTTCAACCGTTTCTTCGTTCACTGCAGGCCGACCCGCTGATTTCCCCTTACAGAGGCATCCAGAAGCTTTAAACTGCGCATACCATCGCCGAATGGAGTTAGCAGTTGGTGGATCTTTGTTGAACTTCGTCCTGAAGTGTCGTTGCCCTGTTATGACTGACTGATGAGAGTGCATTTCAAGCACGACATACGCTTTCTCGGCTCCTGTCGCCATTTTGTCTCACTGCGCTCTCGAGCGCTCTGGCGGCAGAAACCTGAAGTGCGGCTTCAGCCGAACAAAACTTTGAGTTTTTCTACGTATCTGTAGTGTGTCGTGACCATATGTCAATGAATGGAGCTACAGTGAATTTATAAAATCGCTTCAATCATTTGTAATAGCCCTGTACTTAAAAATGTTCAGAACGTAACTGTATATGCAAATTAATTTGCGATGTGAATGCAAAAAGACTCGCCCCACATCATTATGATCTGTCGTGCAAAATGATCCATGGAACATGTAACTGACTAACTAACACATACACAGACGACTGTAGTATCACGTACACAAGGTACAACAGGGCAGTGGTTTGGCGAAGCTGTTATTTGTATGCAGGTGATTGATGTGAAAAGGTTTACGACGTGATTATGGACGCATGACAGCATTTAACGCACTCTGAAAGCGGAATGGTAGTTCGAGCTAGACGCATGAGACATTCCAGAAACCGTTAGGGTATTTAAATATTGGGAGATTAACAGTGTGAAGAGTGTGCCGAGAGTACCAAATGTCAGGTATTACCTCTCACCACAGACCGAGCGATGTGGCGCAGAGGCTAGCACACTAGACTCGCATTCGGGAGGACGACGGATCAATCCCGCATCCGGCCATCCTGTATAGGATGTCTGTGATTTCTCTAAATCGCTTCAGGCAAATGTTCCTCTGAAAGGAACCTAATCCGATGAGACCGATGACCTCGCTGTTTGGTCTCCTCCCCAAAATCAACTCAACCCAACTCAAACTCTCACCACAGACAGTGCAGTGGCCGGCGGCCTTCACTTAACGACAGCGGCATTTGCGTAGAGCTGTCCCTGCTGACAGACAAGCAATACTGCATGAAATAAGCACATAAATCAATATAGCGCGTACGATGAACGTATCCATCAGCACAGTCCGACGAAATTGGTGTTAATGGGCTGTGGCAGCAGACGACCGACGCGAGTGTCTTTGATAACAGCATGGCATCGCTTTCAGTTCCTCAACTGGGCTCGTGACCATATCAGTTGAATCCTAGACGATTGGGAAACCGTGGCGAGGTTTGATGAGTCCTGATTTCGGTTGGTGAAAGTGATGGTAGGGATCCAGTGTGGCGCAAACGCCACGAAACCACGGACCCATGTTGTCAACAAGGCACTCTGCAAGCTGTTGAGAGGCACCCACATGCCTTGCTCATACTGTGGCATCAAGCAGTCAGGCCTGCAAGATGAGTGGTCTGCCAAGTGAATGGATTCATTCTTATTTATCGAGTAACATGAACCCTAGTACTCACACTTAAGTTACAAGTTATCCTCCTATATGATTAATACGCAACGGATACACGCGTCTGACTATCAGTAGTTTACAGAACTCTGACTGTACACTACGCACTGGCAATACCACACTTTCTTTCTTTTTTATTTAACGGCTTTTATCAACACGTGGCCACCGCACTGAATATGAATGGCGCACACATTATAAATTCGGGACATTATGACAACATACAATTCGAAGGAAAAGTCCACCAATCTTTTTCTTTTCACTATCTTACTTATTCCGATAAATTCTCTAACCTAAACACACAAATTCTATAACCTACAATAATAACACATGAGAAATTCCGCCCAGTGGGCATGGCTTTACATTGGTGAATCTCTATATTATGGTCTCGTAATTATTTAACGCTACAGTGCACTTTCTGGATAGGATGGTGGATCTTTTATTATACCTCACACTTCGACTCTCACAATCATCATCACGAAACTTTCCTCCAGACCTAGCGGTACCGAAGGAACAAGCATAACCCACTAATATTTTGAAACTACCTTGCTACTCTCCCAAGCAAACCACACATACCCAAATTACATGACATACATCACACTACAATACGAAATACAAAACGCTAAATAGGCACAACATTATCACTTTTAGCTTTCCCACTTCAATTAATATTTATCCCAGTTTCACACGATACTGCCCCACTTTGCAATTCTACTTTGCTACTATGAACTCTGGAGATATTTGCACGTCTCCCTGTGCAATGAAAGCCAAGTGGCGTTGCTGGATAGACGCCCGACTCACCTTGCTTCTCTCTCAGAGTTTGAATCTAGCGTCACACGGAATCATATCACGCAAAGTAATGTTAAGAACGTATTCATCACACACGCGAGTCCTCAACTGATACCATGGACGAGTACTTCTCTTTATCTTTTGTCTCATACACAGTTTGAGACACACAGTACTCACCAAGTGGAAGTACTCGTCTCTAATTTCAAATCCTGCACACGCCATTTCTTAAATATTTCAACTTATGGTACACACGCTATTTCTTAAATATTTCAACTTATTGTATACATGCTAGTAATTCAACTTAACTTAAGCACACGGAAGTATTTCAACTTATTGCTACACGTGGTTTCATTGTGACCGTTGGTCACTTCCGAAGATTACTACAATCCCATTAATATTACCTGCCTGACATTTAATTCTCCCCACAAAAGTTCCTGAAATAGATAAATTATTATTTCAAACTACTCTTAAATATTCCACATGCATACCATGTCTCCACTCTTTTGTCTTTACGGAGCACAACTAAAACAGGTCTTAACAGCACAAGATCCAGCGGCAGAGTGCTGAAAGATGGCCGTTCTTCAGGTTCTCTCACACCTCTGTCGAAGTGGGGGAGCACCTTGCTACCGTATTGGTCAGCCACATTTCAGGCGCTCAAAGCTCAGGTAAATTTCATCTCTTTGGGCCCACCAAAGGTGGCCAAAGGATCGTCTCAAAGATGATCATATATTCACATTCACTATCTGTGGTTAGCAGACGACCATACATTCATTCATTTCACAGATCTCACCAAACTGGATGTAGGGATTTACTTTGTGGGAGTGCACATGTGATCAATTAAATAAATAAATTGTCATTCTTTCCCACACTGGTATCCGGCTTCGCTGTATTAATTGAAATTGAGTTATTTTACAAAAAAATTGTGTTGTTCTGACAAAAATAATGAAGTATGTTGTACCTATTTTCAATGTCGGGCGGTACTGTACCCTTTCACTGTGGTCTCTGTTTACTTGGAATGGACTGGGCCCTGTGTTCCAACTGAACCGATCATTGACTGGAAATGGTGTTCGGCTACTTGGAGACCATATGCAGCATTCATGACCTTAATGTTTCCATACAACGAAGTCATGTCACTGGGCCACAACTGTTTGCGATTGTTCTGAAGAGCATTCAATTAAAGCGAATGATTTGGCCACAGAGATCGACCGACATGAATTCCATCAGTCATTTGTGTGGCATAAGCGAGAGGTCAATTGGTGCACAGCATTTTGCACTGCCAATACTTCCGCAATTGTGGACGGCTATATAGGCGCCATGGCTCAGTATTACTGGAGGGGACTTCCAGCAATTTGCTGAGTCCATGCAATCCGCGGTGCGAAAGGAGGTCCGACACGATACCACGAGGTATCTCATGGCTTTTGGTAAGGCTTAGATGCTTAAATCAAGCATTTAACATATTAACTCGTCTCCAAAGTACACTACTGGCCATTAAAATTGCTACACCACGAAGATGACGTGCTACAGACGCGAAATTTAACCGACAGGAAGAAGATGCTGTGATATGCAAATGATTAGCTTTTCAGAGCATTCACACAAGATTGGAGCCGGTGGCGACACCTACAAGGTGCTGACATGAGGAAGTTTCCAATCGATTTCTCATACACAAACAGCAGTTGACCGGCGTTGCCTGGTGAAACGTTGTTGCGATGCCTCGTGTAAGGAGGACAAATGCGTACCATCACGTTTCCGACTTTGATAAAGATCGGATTGTAGCCCACCTCGATTGCGGTTTATCGTATCGCGACATTGCTGCTCACGTTGGTCGAGATCCAACGAGCGTTAGCAGAATATGGAATCGGTGGGTTCAGGAGGATAATACGGAACGCCGTGCTGGATCCCAACGGCCTCGTATCACTAGCAGTCGAGATGACAGGCATCTTATCCGCATGACTGTAACGGATCGTGCAGCCACGTCTCGACCCTGATTCAACAGATGGGGACGTTTGCAAGACAACAACCAACTGCATGAACAGGTCGACGACGTTTGCAGCAGCATGGACTATCAGCTCGGAGACCATGGCTGCGGTTACCCTTGACGCTGCATCACAGACAGGTGCGCATGCGATGGTGTACTCAACGATGAACCTGGGTGCACGAATGGCAAAATGTCATTTTTTCGGATGAATCCAGGTTCTGTTTACAGCATCATGATGGTCGCATCCGTGTTTGACGACATCGCGGTGAACGCACATTGGAAACGTGTATTCGTCATCACCATACAGGCGTATCACCCAGCTTGATGGTATGGGGTGCCATTGGTTACACGTCTCGGCCATCTTTTGTTCGCATTAACGGCACTTCGAACACTGGACTTACGTTTCAGATGTGTTACGACCCCTGGCTCTACCCTTCATTCGATTCATTCTATCCCTGCGAAACCCTACATTTCAGCAGGATAATGCACGACCGCTTGTTGCAGGTCCTGTACGGGTCTTTCTGGATACAGAAAATGTTCGACTGCTGCCCTGGCCAGAACATTCTCCAGATCTCCCCCCAATTGAAAACGTCTGGTCACTGGTGGCCGAGCAACTGGCTCGTCACAATACGCCAGTCACCACTCTTGAAGAACTGTGGTATCGTGTTGAAGCTGCATGGGCAGCTGTACCTGTACACGCCATCCAAGCTCTGTTTGACTCAATGACCAGGCGTATCAAGGCAGTTATTACGGCCAGAAGTGTTTGTTCTGAGTACTGATTTCTCAGGATCTATGCACCCAAATTGTGTGAAAATGTAATTTCATGTCAGTTCTAGTATAATATATTTGTCCAATGAATACCCGTTTATCATCTGCATTTCTTCTTGGCGTAGCAATTTTAATGGGCAGTAGTGTAATCAAACGTTTTAAGCTATTTTCTGCATGGGAGTTCGATTCTTTAAGGAATCTTGGTTTTTACTGGTTAATGAACTAAAAAGAAGCAACTGATTCTGGTTTGAAGAACTACAAAGGACCTCAGAATTGAGATTGTACTTGGCTGCTAGGTGTGCAACCAGTTATGCGATATCAGCCCCTCCCCAGTGTTGCAGAGCGATATTTTGCGCAGCTAGATTTAGAAGCGCAGCAGAGAACGTGGGAAATTGGGGCAGGCGACCCAGATTGTTGAGCAGCGTTGCTTCCGCTGATACAGAAACACGCCCTTCCCTCCGCACCCCTGTGTGTTTCCGCCTCCCTCGCTCCGCAGGGCTTAGTACCTGCCTGCGGTAGAAGCAGCCCGGCTGGCCGTTTATCTGCGTGAGAGCCGGCGGCGGCCATTAGCGGAAGACTGCTTTGTGCGGGCAGGTGGGAGGGCGGTGTAGTGTGTGGCGGCGCGGAAGGTATAAGCGCGCGCGCCGAACGGGAGAGAGCCGGCAGTACTTCAGGCGGGGTCAGATCCCGACACGGGCGAGTGGGCGCAGCTCAACCAACGCACCGTGTGCTGGTTTCCACCTGAGGTAGCCCCGTTTCTCACCCATGTATCTGCAGGCAGTTCGAAACCGCTCAGAAAGGAATGGCCTCTCTAGCTCACGAGAGGTTAAAAGTGTGCGTCAATGAACACCTTTGACGCCGAAACGTCAATTACACTACTGGCCATTAAAATTGCTACGCCAAGAAGAAATGCAGATGATAAACGGGTATTCATTGGACAAATATATTATACTAGAACTGACATATGATTACATTTTCAAGCAATTTCGGTGCATAGTTCCTGAGAAATCAGCAACCAGAACAACCACCTCTGGCCGTAATAACGGTCTTGATACGCCTGGGCATTGAGTCAGACAGAGCTTGGATGGCGTGTACAGGTACAGCTGCCCATGCAGCTTCAACACGATACCACAGTTCTTCAAGAGTGGTGACTGGCGTATTGTGACGAGCCAGTTGCTCGGCCACCAGTGACCAGACGTTTTCAATTGGGGGGAGATCTGGAGAATGTTCTGGCCAGGGCAGCAGTCGAACATTTTCTGTATCCAGAAAGACCCGTACAGGACCTGCAACAAGCGGTCGTGCATTATCCTGCTGAAATGTAGGGTTTCGCAGGGATAGAATGAATCGAATGAAGGGTAGAGCCAGGGGTCGTAACACATCTGAAACGTAAGTCCAGTGTTCGAAGTGCCGTTAATGCGAACAAAAGATGGCCGAGACGTGTAACCAAAGGCACCCCATACCATCACGCCGGGTGACACGCCAGTATGGCGATGACGAATACACGCTTCCAATGTGCGTTCACCGCGATGTCGTCAAACACGGATGCGACCATCATGGTGGTGTAAACATAACCTGGATTCATCTGAAAAAATAACGTTTTGCCATTCGTGCACCCAGGTTCGTCATTCAGTACACCAATGCAGGCACTCCTGTCTGTGATGCAGCGTCAAGGGTAACCGCAGCCATGGCCTCCGAGCTGATAGTCCATGCTGCTGCAAACGTCGTCGAGCTGTTGGTGCAGATGGTTGTTGTCTTGCAAACGTCCCCATCTGTTGACTCAGGGATCGAGACGAGGCTTCACGATCCGTTACAGCCATGCGAATAAGATGCCTGTCATCTCGACTGCTAGTGTTACGGGGCCGTTGCGATCCAGCACGGTGTTCCGTATTACCCTCCTGAACCCACCGATTCCATATTCTGCTAACAGTCATTGGATCTCGACCAACGCGAGCAGCAATGTCGCGATACGATAAACCGCAATCGCGATAGGCTACAATCCGACCTTTATCAAAGTCGGAAACGTGATGGTACGCATTTCTCCTCATTACACGAGGCATCACAACAACGTTTCACCAGGCAACGCCGGTCAACTGCTGTTTGTGTATGAGAAATCGGTTGGAAACTTTCCTCATGTCAGCACGTTGTAGGTGTCGCCACCGTCGCTAACCTTGTGTGAATGCTCGGAAGAGCTAATCGTTTGCATATCACAGCATCTTCTTCCTGTCGGTTAAATTTCGCGTCTGTAGCACATCATCTTCGTGGTCTAGCAATATTAATGGCCAGTTGTGTACATTTTCCGATCCGACATAAGTACAGGCCTGACGAAATTAGGGAAGTGATAGTGTTTTTGGTTCTTTTTCTGTCCTCATACACTGAAGGAAAAGAATCGCAACACAAGAAGGAGTTGTGAGACAAAAACGAAAGTTGGTAGACGTCTTTCTACATGTGATAGATGATATCTATTCAAATTTCACGCCAACCGCATAAGACTGGCGCAAGTAGCGCTACTATGAGGATGCAGATCAAGTTTGCTTTAAATACAAGCTGCAACGGTCGTGAGGATTAATTACCTTTGAGATTGGCCGTGGTGAGTTGACGTTAGTCAAGGATGCCTTTGGAGCGTCTTATCATCTTCATGAGTTTGAAGTGGTCGTGTAATAGGGTAAAGAGGAGCTGGATGTTTCTTCTGTGATACTGCAGAACGACGTAGCAGGAAGTAGCCAGTGCACATGGTTATTGGTAGCGGCTGTCACGAGAATGTACGGTCGCAAGGAGATCGTGCTCCAGATGGTCACCAGGAGGGACGAGCATCATGTTCGGCGTATGGTTCTGGCCCATCATGCGGCATCTGCGGGAGCAGCTTGAGCTGCAGTTGGCACCACAATGACACAATGAGCTGTTACAAATCGGTTACTTCAAGGACAACTCCGAGCTACACTCCCGTAGCGGTCATTCCATTGACTCCAGACTGAGTCGTGCGTGGCTCATGTGCCGCCATCATGTATTTTACTCCCTGTTTTTGACATAGTTCCACCTCACTACGTTAATTTAAATTACTACTGTCACTGAGTTGCTGCTTTCCTTGATCGTGAGCGGCACTAGCAGCGCGTATCGATATATTCCCTCTCGTAGTATATTTGTTCGACTTCTATTTCTTCCTGCTCGTTGTGTGTCGAAGTGAGTTGGTCGCAGTTCGGGATGCGAGCTCGGGTCTGTCAGTCAGTGGGAGTGGGTCTGGAGCGCAGTCCGGACCTGCCAGTCGGGGAGTTGCAGTGCGGCACTCGTGCAGTTGGGTTGGAGCAGCAGTGAGCTCTGTGTCGAGATGGCTCGGCCGACCATCGCCGCCACGCATCACCTGAGGCGTGCCACGGTCTTGGTGGATCGTCGGTCGGTCGTCCTACTGGACAACGCGTTTTGGCTCTCCGATGCATCATGAGTCGGCTGCGTGTGTGTGCATCGACTCCCGATTTCTCTTCGTGCGTGCTTAGTTACTGTTGGGTATCGTTCAAGTCTTCGTGTAACTGTTTGTCAGATTGTGTGTGCAGTTTGCGTTATTTCTTTGACAAGTTATCTTAAATGTTGTCGGCGTACTGCTTCTGAGAGGTCGGTCGTCTCATGGGGCGACGTGTAACTGGTTCTCAGAGCGCTTCTGGGCCCCTTCAATTACCGTCTTGTGGAACTTGGGTCGGTCCTTCCTTGGTGCAGGGATGTCGTTTGGCCAGCGGGCGTGTTTTCTCTGCTGGTTTGGCAGTGCAGTCGCGACGGAGCAGCAGTCGCGACGGACGAGCAGGCAGTCGGTCGGTTGCTGCGGACCAGGGAAGTTACCTCCGCGCGGTGCAGTCGCTGGGTCCGCTGCCGGTCCCTGCGCAGTGTCGGAACGTGTGTGGAGCTCTCCGATCGCTACGAGCTACGCGGTTCCCCGACCCAGGATGTCAAATTTGAGTGTGAGTTACAAGTGCCCAAGCCACGTCCAATCATGTTGTGTGGTTCGCTGTTGGGGAGATTTTGTGTTTGAATTCTCATGTACCGATTGGTGGCAAGCAAGTCGTTGTGTCGGTCGGTCCGTGGCTGTCCCGTGGTTGGGTTCCGACGGATCAAGTGTAGTTGGGCTCATCACCTGTCTCGCCTAAGTGAACGAGAGCAGACCGACCTCCCTGGAGGCTTCTGACTGCCACCGGTGTTTAATTATCTGTTGTCAGGTACTTTGCATTCAAAGCTTATGGTTGTTTTTTAGTTTTCTTAAAAGTTTTGCAAAATTAATTAAATTTATCTGCTAATATATTTTAAAATTTTGAAACTTAGTTGTGGCCTTCAGCCATTGGTATTGCACCTTGCATGTGTATGTTCTATCTGCTTAACCTTAAGGCCTTCCACGTAGTCGTGACAAGTTTTTTATTTCTTTGATTTGCCTCTTTAATTGCATTTTAATCTTGTTGATTTTTAAGATTTATTGTTGTTAAACATTCTGGCCTTCTGCCTTTAAAAGTCTGTGGTAATATGTTCGAAAATTTTGAAATTTAATTGTGTCCGTCAGCCATTTGTATTGCACTTTGCGTATCTTTGCTTTTTTAAAAATATTTTATTGCTATCTTAATTGGATTTTTATCTCGTTGATCTGTTAAGATTTCTTGTTTGGAGGCCTTCAGCCGTGAAAGAGTTGCATACGGTAAAGGTCCGGCTAGGTGCCGCTTTGGTTGTAAAGGTTATTAAATTACAATAAATGACAATTAGAAGGAGAAACTGACATCAACCTTTGGCCCTTTCCACAATCCCATTACCTATTCTGCCCAGCGGCTTTAGCGGGCGTATCACAAACCACCACCGTTTCCACCTTCAGTGGTGTCAAGCGTGAGCTTATTACAGGGCAGAGTGTAGACCTGCTGTGTTTCTGACGAAAGCTGGTTCTGCCTCGGTGCCAGTGATGGCCGAGTGTTGATTAGAAGAATGTCAGTTGAGGGCCTGCAAGCAACCTGTCTGCGTGCTAGACACTCTGGACCTACAACTGGATTATCGTCTGGGATGCGATTTCGTATGACATCGGGAGCACTTTCGTAATTATCGCACGCACCCTGACAGCAAATTTGTACATCAATCTGTTGGTTCGGCCTGTTCAGCTGCCATTCATGAACAGCATTCCTGGTGGTGTTTTCCAACACGAAATGCTCGCCAACATACCTCTGCTAAAACTCAAGATGCTCTACAGAGTGTCTGTATGTTGCCTTAGCCTGCTCGATCACCAGATATGTTCCCAATCAAGCGCATATGGCCGGTTACCAGATGACAAATCCAGCGTCGTCTAGGAAAAGCGTTAACTGTCTCCGTATTGATCGAGCATATGCAACGGCCATCGAAATCCGTCCTACAAACTGACATCCGCCGCCTGTACTACAAAACGCATGCACGTTTCCATGCTTGCATTCAACATTCTGGCGTCTACATCGCTCATTAATGTAACAGAACTTCACATTTGCAATGACTTACCTCGCGCTTACATAAACCTCTGATCTCGCAATGTTAATCAGTTAAATATGTTACCTAGTCAAATGTGCTCCCGAAATTTCGTTGTTGTTGTTGTTGTGGTCTTCAGTCCTGAGACTGGTTTGATGCAGCTCTCCATGCTACTCTATCCTGTGCAAGCTTCTTCATCTCCCAGTACCTACTGCAACCTACATCCTTCTGAATCTGTTTAGTGTATTCATCTCTCGGTCTCCCTCTACGATTTTTACCCTCCACACTACCCTCCAATACTAAATTGGTGATCCCTTGATGCCTCAGAAGATGTCCTACCAACCGATCCCTTCTTCTAGTTGAAATTTCGTTATTCTACATTAATTGCTTTTTCGTGTTGCGATTTTTTTCCCTAAAGTGTATTTTATATAGTGCAATCCGCGAGGACAGATGTGATTTGTATTCCAGAATTACCCACAGACCGCCTGCCGTCAGCTCCATTATTTGCTGTTGAAACTTCTCCTAAAAAAAAAAAAAAAAAAAAAAAAAAAACACAAAAAAAACTAAATTCTATACATGATCACGTTGCCCTTGCTGACTATTTGAACGTCATTGTGCAACAGAATTAATGGGTCATTTATTTTGAAATTTCGCTCAAAATGGCCTCCGGCCTTCCACTGTAAAGTGCGTGGCGCCCTGCGACGTCAGTCTCT
The DNA here is from genome assembly GCF_021461395.2 of Schistocerca americana. Lineage (NCBI taxonomy): Eukaryota > Metazoa > Arthropoda > Insecta > Orthoptera > Acrididae > Schistocerca > Schistocerca americana. The sequence goes on along the minus strand of NC_060124.1, from coordinate 481,725,000 downwards.
GACTCTGTGACATCAGGAACAACAGCGTGTCGGCGCTTGAGAAAAAAAAATAATGCGGCTCAGAAGTTCAGCCAAGGTGTAAGTTGGGTTCAAAATGTCACATTGGCACCACATTTCACCACAATTTTGCCCAACACCATCACGGACGCGTCGTACGATGTGTAGGCGATCACCTCCTCTCTCCCCCCACCCCCCTCATCATCTGACCTTGTCTTGATGCATCTGCGATGGAGGCCAGAACTATGATGATGATGTCTGGTTTGTGTGGCGCTGTCATCAGCCCCCGTACAAAGTCCCAATTTTTACACAGTCCAGTTTTTTTACCCAGTCCAATCTAGCCAATCTAACGAATGACGGTGATGAAATGATGAGGACAACACAAACACCCAGTCCCCAAGCAGAGAAAAATCCGCAACCCGGCCGGGAATCGAACCCGGGACCCCGTGATCCAAGGCACCAACGCTAGCCACTAGACCACGAACTGCGCACAGGCCAGAACCATGATGCACAGCACTGAAACCACGCGGTTTCTAAACCTCTCAGAAAATCGCTCGATCCCAGCCCTAGGCGTCGTGGTTCTGACCTCCACTGGAGATTGTCAATAGAAGGGGTGATTGTGGGTAAGACGGCAGGAGGTGATGACTTAACCATCATGTGACACATACACGGTTGCGTTGGGCATATTTGTGATTAAATTTGGTGCTAATTCTACACCATTAACCCACCTTACACCTCACATGAAGTTCTGAGCTCTGGCCCTTTTTTTCGCATGTATCGACATCTTACTGTTTCAAGCGTCGCCTCTCCCGATGGTGACATCGCCAGTTATTGCACCACTAGGTAGGAGGCACCTTTGAGCAAGCTTTCAGACTTCTGCGTTGCAATGGGGAAAAATGAGGGGGTTTCAAAAAAGTGACTCTTTAATACTTTTGCGTGCTATAATATAAAACTCTTTCGGTTCCAGTCGACCGAATTCGTCGAAAAGGCCGCCGATACAACACTTTGTTCTAAAATACATAACACCTACGACACAGAAATTGGCCCTACCAGAAGTAAATATACAGAGGTTAAATTTAAATCGTTACCTATCATTTAACTTAGAACAGTGCAAGGTTCAGGACGTTTGGCTTTTTTTCCATCAGTCTTCCAGCTGCTTTGTGTTGTCCACCACGGCTTCTTTTCCTGTGCGGAACTCAGCATGTTATAGTAACATTCTTCTCATCAGCTCAGGTGCAATCTTTCTTACTATGTTGAATGATTGGACAGCAGCCAATAACACTATTTGTTTATGGTTAATCTAAGTTTTTTATAATTCTTTGCTCTAAAATTTTCGCATATTGTTACTGTATTTTCTGTATATGTAAAGTGTGCTATACTGGAGGCTAAAGTTCTTTGCGTTGTATGTGAGTAATGTATGTAAATTGTTTATTACGTTAAATAATTTTCTGATGAGATATTGTATTTTAAAATACTTGTGTGTATAAACTGTTCATGTTGATGTAAATAGGACAGTTGTAAGAAATAGTCACACTTAGGGACAAAGTAAGAAATAGGTGTTACGTAAAAGCTAGTGTGCTTTTGTTTGAGACGAAAGTGGCTCTGGGAATCGGAAAAGGTGGAAAGAGGGAATTGGCGCGCTACCTAGAGCATGCCTGGGAAGTACGTCACACAGTCTGTAGGCAGCAGTGATTGAGGCAACACCCTTGTGGAGCAGGAGAAACTTCCCCTGCAAATTTGCACGAAAATGCCTTGGATGAAGACTGAAAACGACTTACGGCAGAGCTGCAAGTTGTTGGGCTACTGTACGTGAAACTGAACGACGCCAAGAAGAGAAACCGAGCCCATGCAGCAGGATACCTGCAGGCCGTACTGTGGGTAGTGTAGCCGCCATAATTGTTCGATTGTTCACCACACCCAAGCCTATAGCCACCAGATAAGATTTTTTTGGTATTTTACTTTTGTGCGGCGTGAAATATTGACTTAAACTGTGTTTTATTAGTGAATAATCATTCCAGAACTTCAAAGAAACTGGTTCACCCTGTCATTTCATCCTGATCATACACCTATATAGTATTCCTTCCTGGTGTTTGACTAATCCGAGTACCCTGTTTTACAGACTTATGAAGCGCCAAGTTAATATAAAGAGGCACAATTTCAATTGTTTTGTGTAAATAGTGAGATAAATGTGTGAGGGACTAAATGGTTCAAATGGCTCTGAGCACTATGGGACTTAACTGCTACGGTCATCAGTCCCCTAGAACTTAGAACTACTTAAACCTAACTAACCTAAGGACAGCACACAACACCCAGCCATCACGAGGCAGAGAAAATCCCTGACCCCGCCGGGAATCGAACCCGGGAACCCGGGCGTGGGAAGCGAGAACGCTACCGCACGACCACGAGATGCGGGCTGTGAGGGACTAAACCCTGTAGTAACGGAATTACGTCTTACTAGTGGAAGTGCATAAATTGAATAGAGTGAATTTAAATGTAATTTTGCATCATAAGTTAAAGAGTTCATAACTATTTTCGTCTTGAGTAATAGTTAAAGAAAAGTTGTCTTACTTGTTTCACTGAAAGGCGTAATGAAAACTTTAGGTAGAGTAATAACACGTCCATGGTTCAAATGGTTCAAATGGCTCTGAGCACTATGGGACTTAACAGCTGTGGTCATCAGTCACCTAGAACTTAGAACTACTTACACCTAACTAACCTAAGGACATCACACACATCCATGCCCGAGGCAGGATTCGAACCTGCGACCGTAGCAGTCGCGCGGTTCCGGACTCTGCGCCTAGAACCGCGAGACCACCGCGGCCGGCACACGTCCATGGTTTAGCACATTACGGAGAAATAAAGTCAAACTATTCCTGTTTTAAAAGTTTTCTTAACTATTACAAAGTGTTATAGTAAAAGTTTGCTCACATAAAATTATATAAGAGTGAAGCGATGTTAGTAGAATCTGTTAAATGACTATACAGAATTAGTTCAAAGAGTAATAGCTTCTGAAAGTAAATTGCAGTAAGAAAGTACTTTTCTTGAAGTGAAACGTTTAGTATAAAAAGTATGTGCCTTAGTATCCAAGTAGTTTAGTATTTAAGTTTGATGGTTATGGAAAGAGCTTTTCTAAAGGTCCCCCCCCCCTCCCCCTGGCCAATTCCTTTTAAGCTTCCTTGAAGTTATCTACTGGGCATTTTCTCTTTTAAAAAAGAAATGTTTAAGGATGTAGCAGTCAAATACGAGTAATTCCAGTGGCTGCACCAACATTGTTTATGTGGAGTAATATTTATCTCAAGAAACAACTTAAGCAATAGCAAGAAAGTAGGCAAAATTCATATTTCTGCTTTTCCAATACGTCATTGTTTCACTGCCTGGATAGGCTGGCGACCGTTAGCACGAATTTTAAACCACTGAATGAACTTGGAACTGAGTTGTCCTAGCTTCAATATAATACTATTCATACTGCATTTCTTTCTAACCACTGGAAAAGATCTTAGGAAAACAATTGAATAGTCTGATTTACTTATCCATTAGAATAAACACACAGTCAAATCCTGTAAAAATGATAACTCTATTGATTTCCTTTTCTTATTAACAGGAGTATCCTCCCATAGTGTGCTTTATTTGGAAACTAAAGTAAATTTTAGTAAGAGGGCTGTACGTGACAACATAGAGACAGGGATTTCTGTTATTTAGGTAAAAGCATACTAAATTACAATAGTAGTGGTAGAGTTATAAGCCGATATACAGGGTGTCCCAAAAAAGTTGCGACAAACGTCGAGCGGTTGAATAGGGGCCGGCCTTTGTGGCCGAGCGGCTCTAGGCACTTCAGTCTAGAACCGCGCGACCGCTACGGTCGCAGGTTCGAATCCTGTCTCGGGCATGGATGTGTGTGATGTTCTTAGGTTGGATAGGTTTAAGTAGTTCTAAGTTCTAGGGGACTGATGACCTCAGATGTGAAGTCGCATAGTCCTCAGAGCCATTTGAGCCTTTTTTTTTGTTAAATTGGGTGTCTTGAAGAAATCAAGGACAGCAACCAATGTCCGAAACGCGGAAGTTACAGGCTCCAGCGCCTGCCAGTAGCTCACCCCTTTCGCATGGGTCGGCACCTTACGGAAATCTGTGTCCAAAACCGTCATCCACCAAAGCAATGGAGCATCGCATTCATAGGAGACAAGGCCTGTCTAAGCAGTAGCTGGCTCCATCTTCTCCATTGGTGATCGTGGCAATCAGTCGCTATCACTACATAACTGACACTATTGCGAGACGTTCCGCCTACGGTCCGTCAGAGTACAAAGTCACGTTTGCTGCCGAAGGGGTGGCCCAGTGACATGCGATGGCGCCTATAACTTCGATACTCTGTAGCTTCGTTGGATCACATTTCTGAACACTGGTTACATAACCCCCAAGTTTGTCGCGATATTCCTGGGACAGCGTCTACATGTAATATCAAAAAAGCCATCAGCTGTAAGTTCATCGCCAATTGATTTCATAGGCTACCGATTCCGCAAATATAACACGCCGTTATCAGGCCGTCTACTCTAAATAGTGGCTGAATTTCTCAATGTCAAAATGTATGTACGTCATCACGCCAGCTAAAGTACGCACGACTTAAGCCCACGTCAACAGCTAGAATACAACAGTTTGGCTTTAGGAAAGGAAAAGGCACTAGAGAGGCAGTTCTGACTTAGCACTTGATGATAGAAACAAGACTGAAGGAAAATCAAGGCACTTTCATACGATTTGTTGACATGGAAAAAGCGTTCGACAGTGTACAATGGTGAAATATTTTCGAAATACTGAGAAAATTAGGAGTAACTCTAGGGAAAGGCGAGTATAGTATGCACAAGAACCAAGAGGAAACGATAAGACTGGAAGACCACCAACGAAGTGTGTGGGCCGGCCACTGTGGCCGTGCGGTTCTAGCCGCTGCAGTCCAGAACCGCGAGACTGCTACGGTCGCAGGTTCGAATCCTGCCTCGGGCATGGATGTGTGTGATGTCCTTAGGTTAGTTAGGTTGAAGTAGTTCTAAGTTCTAGGGGACTGATGACCTAAGATGTTAAGTCCCATAGTGCTCAGAACCATTTGAACCATTTTTGAAGTGTGTGGATTGAAGACAGGGTAAGGCAAGGATGCATCGACAGCCCCAGCTGTTCAATCTATACATCGAAGAAGCAATTGCGGAAATAAAACAAAGGTTCTAGAGAGGAATTAAAATTCACGGTGAAAGTATATCAGTGGTAAGATTCACTAACTACAGTGCAGTCCTCAGTGAAGGTATAAAAGAATTACAAGGTCTGGTGAATGGAATTATCAGTCTAAAGGGTACAGAAGATGGAGTAAACGGAAGAATGACGAAAGTAATGAGAAGCATAAGAAATGAGAATAGCGAGAAACTAATCAAAACTGGTGATCACGGAGGAGACGAAGTTAAGGACTTCTGCTACCTTGGAAGTAAAAATAACCGATGACGGAAGAAGAAAGAAGTTCATAAAAAGCAAACTAGCACCGCCAAAGAGGGCATTCCTGGAAAAGAGATGTCTATTTTTATCAAACATAGACCTTCATTTAAGGAGTAAATTTCTGAGAATGTACGTTTAGAGCACAAAATTGTATGGAAGTGAGGCACAGACGGTGAGGAAACTGGGTCAGAAGAGAACTGAAGCATTTGAGATAGGGTGCTACAGAACAATGATGAAAATTTGGTGGACTGATAAAGCAAGAAATGAGAAAGTTCTCCTCAGTATCAGCGATGGAAAGAACACATGGAAAACACTGACAAGAAGAAGGGACTGCATCATATGATAACTGTTAAAATATCAGGGAATAATTTCCATGGTACTAGAGGCGGTTGCATAGGTCAAAGCTCGAAAGGAAGACAGCGATTGGAGTATATTCACCAAATAATTGGAGACGTGTGGTGCAACTGAGATGAAGAGGATGGCACAGTGGGGAATTCGCGCCGGACCGCATCAAACAAACCAGAAGGCTTGTCTGAGCACTTACGAAGGTGTGCTGAAAAGTAATGCCTCCGAACTTTTTATGTGGAAGCTCTTAAGGCTCATTAAGAAAACAAAGCTTGTTATCATTCTACCTCTCCATTCTTCATGCCCACATATTATTTCTCAACGTAGTCGGTGAAGAACGCATTTCACTCAACGCGAGGCCAGATTTTTCATACTGTCATTGTAGAATGTCTGTCATTGTTGATGGAGCCACTATCGCACCTTTGCTTGCACCGCTCCATCACTATGAAACTGGAGTCCTCGAAGGTGTTCTTTAAGTTCTGGAAACAGATGAAAATCAGACGGGACCAAGTCGTGGCTGTATGGAGGATAAGACGTCGAATTGTTGGAGACGTCACAGTGGTCTGGCGCCATCACGTTGAAGGAGAGGGTCCCCATGTGTGAACAAACGCGTCTAATTCGTGCTTTCAGATCCTCACGTACCGATATTGTTATGTTACACACAGCTATGTTACAGTTTGCAATTCGGAGCCCTATAGCGGCAGAGGGTTACAATTTTCGTCTTTGAAGCGGAAGAGTCGCCGAGTAACATGCAGCCGACACAGAGTATAGAATAAAAGATAAGGAGGCATTACTTTTCAGCACGTCCTCGTACAAATTTGTAAGTCTGTGACATAAGAAAACGCCCAACAACAATAGTTTTGCACAAAACTTGAAGGAGAAGCGAGGTACATAATGGAAAGGTATAATTTTACTGAACGAAAATATTATCGCAGCCTACAACATTTTTGTACTATGATGTCAAATATGAGGCACTGAGTATGTGCCTATAGAGGTGTTTTATGTTCGATTATTCGAACACTAGTTTGAGGCAGCTCTCTACGTTAGTTTCTTCCATGCAAGTATCCTCATGTGTTGTACAAGAAATACGCGGACATCCCTCTATTACCAAATTACACTACTGGACATTAAAATTGCATACCAAGAAGAAGTGCAGATGATAAACGGGTATTCATTGGACAAATATATTATACTAGAACTGACATGTGATTACATTTTAACGCAATTTACGTGCATTGATCCTGAGAAATCAGTACACAGAACAACCACCTCTGGCTGTAATAACGGCCTTGATACGACTGGGCATTGAGTCAAACACAGCTTGGATGGCGTGTACAGGTACAGCTGCCCATGCAGCTTCAAATCGATACCACAGTTCATCAAGAGTAGTGACTGGCGTATTGTGAAGAGCCAGTTGCTCGGCCACAATTGACCAGACGTTTTCAGTTGGAGAGGGATTTGGAGAATGTGCTGGCCAGGGCAGAAGTCGAACATTTTCTGTATCCAGAAACGCCCGTACAGGACCTGCAACTACGGTCTTGCATTATCCTGCTGAAATGTAGGGTTTCGCAGGGATCGAATGAAGGGTAGAGCCACGGGTCGTAACACATCTGAAATGTAACTTCCACTATTCAAAGTGCCGCCAATGCGAACAAGAGGTGACCGAGACGTGTAACCAATGGCACCCCATACCATCATGCCGGGTGATACGCCAGTATGGCGATGACGAATACACGCTTCCAATGTGCGTTCACCGCGATGTCGCCAAACACGGATGCGACCATCATGACGCTGTAAATAGAATCTGGATTCATCCGAAATATGACGTTTTGCCATTCGTGCACCCAGGTTCGTCGTTGAGTACACCATCGCAGGCGCTCCTGTCTGTGATGCAGCGTCAAGAGTAACCGCAGCCATGGTCTCCGAGCTGATAGTCCATGCTGCTGCAAATGTCGTCGAACTGTTCATGCAGATGGTTGTTGTCTTGCAAACGTCCCCATCTATAGACTCAGGGATCGAGACGTGGCTGCACGATCCGTTACAGCCATGCCGATAAGATGCCTGTCATCTCGACTGCTAGTGATGCGAGGCCGTTGGGATCCAGCACGTCGTGCCGTATTACCCTCCTGAACCCACCGATTCCATTTTCTGCTAACAGTCATTGGAACACGACCAACGCGAAAAGCACTGTCGCTATTCGATAAACCGCAATCACGATAGGCTACAATCCGACCTTTATCAAAGTCGGAAACGTGATGGTACGCATTTCTCCTCCTTACACGAGGCATCACAACAACGTTTCACCAGGCAACGCCAGTCAACTGCTGTTTGTGTGTGAGAAATCGGTTGGAAACTTTCCTCATGTCAGCACGTTGTAGGTGTCGCCACCGGCGCTAACCTTGTGTGAATGCTCTGAAAAGCTAATCATTCGCATATCACAGCATATTCTTCCTGTCGGTTAAATTTCGCGTTTGTAGCACGTCATCTTCGTGGTGTATCAATTTTAATGGCCAGTAGTGTAAATCTTAACTATCAGAGTGTGCCCTACCAACCAGTCCCTTCTTTTTGTAGAGTTCTGCCATATATTTCTTTTCACCCAAGTAATGTGTAGCACCTACGTATTACTAACCCACCTACCCATCTAATCTTCAGCATTTTGCTGCAGCACCACATATCAAAAAGTTCTTTTAATGTTTATACTGATTATCGTCAATATACCAACTCCATATAAGGCTACTCTCCAAACAAATACTTTCAGAAAAAGATTACCAAATAGTGAAATTTATATTCAATAGAACACGTCTCTCTTTTTCAGAAACATTTTCTTGCTACTGACACTCTACATTTTATATCATCTACACTTCTGCCATCGCCATTTATTTTGCTACCCAAACAGCAAATGTCCCCGACCGCATTTAGTGGCTCATTTCGCAATCTAATTCCCTTACCATCGCCTTATTCCATTTTGGAAATGTTGTGCAGAAAAATTGAATCAATAACTCGTGTAATCAACCAAAAGCACACAATTGTGGAAGCAGCGATATCGGAAAAGAACTCATCCATTTTATTAAACTGACGTCCCGGGTACGAATACCAATTCCAGGTCATCTATCTAACGACTTTCAGGGGCAACAAAACTGAAATTTGCGTAATTACTGACCGAATTTAAAAATTTAAATTGCTGTTGCAATCTAGTCGTTAAGAGGTAAAATCAAATGTTAAAAGATTAGCACACCAAGACAAGTATTAATATTGGCGTCTATGTATTTCTCTTGACACTGCGCCGGCCGGTGTGGCCGTGCGGTTAAAGGCGCTTCAGTCTGGAACCGCGTGACCGCTACGGTCGCAGGTTCGAATCCTGCCTCGGGCATGGATGTGTGTGATGTCCTTAGGTTAGTTAGGTTTAAGTAGTGCTAAGTCTAGGGGACTGATGACCTTAGAAGTTAAGTCGCATAGTGCTCAGAGCCATTTGAACCAATTTTGACACTGCGTAACTGATGGTGTGCAAATACTGATACAAAAGAATGGCCCTGACTAACATTAATCTATTCCTTTCACGAATCACTTACCTCACCAGAAATCTTCGTTACTCGAACTACTGCAATACAGTGAGCGCCACTACTGCCAGCTAAATAAAAGATTCAATCTACGGAAGGCACTAGCTACTGATAGGCATAGTTAGCAAATGAAAGATTTTAATAGAGAACAAACAATGTATTTACCTTAATAGTGTTGAAAAATGATAATATACATAGCAGTTCATGACATCCAGTCTTACAAATTTCAAAACTCCGCCATTTCTCTCCCCACATCCACCACTGCTGGCGGCTCACCTCCAACTGCGTAACGCTACGCGCTGTTCTCATCCAGCTGCCCAACACTACAATGGCCGACAACAATGCAAACTAGCCACAGACTGCACACAGCACAGCCAGTGATTTTCATACAGAGCGCTACGTGTCATTACCAATATAAAAACCTAAACAGCCTACTTACAATACGTGGACTTTATTCGTCCAGCAGTTGGGAATGAGAGCACTTCCAACAAACTTTACGAAACTCTTTCTTGGTGATACCGCTCACAAAATGATGAAAACCAAAAAGTTCATCGCTTCCTGCGTTTTCGCTGTCGGTGCAGTGAAACTTTAGCATTCGGGATGACTTTTCTTTAACACGTTAATAGGATTTGTCGAACTGGATGAAAGCGTTGGACAATGTAAAATAGTGCAAAGTGTTCGAAATTACGAGAAAAATACGAATAAGCTAGAGGGAACGATAAGTCATAAACCAGCTGAAAAAGTCTCCTGTTGGAGCACAAAAGAGGTGAACATGTTCCTCTTTAAATGACTCTGACAGAAAAGTGGAGGACCAGATTTAAAGGAATCAGACATAAAAGTGAGGGACAGGCTGCCTCAATCCTCAAACGATCTTTGTCTCCAATACTTTTGGTATGCGAACATATTCGAGCTCCTTAAACACAGAACATTCTAAATGCTTTTTATCCAGCCTCTTCTTGCACGTAAGCATATGCCTCTCACTGCCACTGCCTATGTATGTCTCTCTCTGCTGTCTCCTTTTCCTCCCATCACAACATTCTCGTGTCTGTCTCTCCCACTGTCACTGTCTTCATCTCTTTCCCTCGCTCTTCCTCACTACTGTTTCTCCACCACTTTCACTGTCTCTCTCTCTTCCACTATCATTTTATTGTCCCATTATTTTTCTCCCTCGTGGCCACTGTCTCTTTCTTTCTTGCGTGCAGTCTGGTATTTTCCCCTTCAGATCCCACTTGTCGCTGGGATGGACTCTCTGGCTCCCACTGCTACTGTCTTCATCTATCGCTTTTTCTCTTTCAATGCCACGTTCTCTCTCCCACCGTCACTATCTCTCCGCTACTCTCTTTCAACACAAAAAAGCGTGAATATGTTCGTGGGCCAAAAGTTTTGGTGACGAAGGCGGTATGAGGTTTGAGACAACCAGTCTCCCACTTTTCTGTCAGCCTCTTTTAAAGTGGAGCATATTCCCTTTCTTTGTGCTCCGACAAGAACATTTTTCTCTGGTTCCCTTCTTTTCCCTGTTACAGCAGGGTGGGCTATTTATACAGACATCAAAAAAAGTTTTGCATCACCCTGGTTCCCAGAACATCTGAAAACAGACGTTGACTGTGGATATTGTATCACAGGCACAGACCCTTTGACTGTTCAGAGATGCCACTGAACCCGCAAAAGATGTAAACAATCATGCATGAGTAGCGCTTGTTAGACGGAGGGAGTACGACAGCCGATTAGTTCCAGTCATCCCACCAGGAAGGAGCTACACGGCTCGTGTTGTCTGTTGTTCAACCATGCCTAAACGGTCAGTGCCGCGGTTCGACCGCGTCCTCATTGTGCCAGGAAGGGCTCTCAACACAGGCAGTGTCCAGGCGTCTCGCAGTGAACCAAAGCGATGTTGTTCGGACATGGAGGAGATACAGACAGTAACTATCGATGACATGCCTCGCTCAGGCCGCCCAAGGGGTACTACTGTAGTGGATGACGGCTACCTATTGACTATGGCTCGGAGGAAACCTGACAGCAATGCCACCATGTTGAATAATGCTTTTCGTGCAGCCACAGGACGTCGTGTTACGACTCAAACTGTGTGCAAAAGGCTGCATGATGCGCAACTTCGCTCCCGACGTCCATGGCGAGGTCCATCTTTGCAACCACGACACCATACAGCGCGGTACAGATAGGCCCAGCAACATGCCGAATGGACCGCTCAGGATTGGCATCACGTTCTCTTCATGTCGTATATATCTTCAACCATACAATCGTCGGAGACGTGTTTGGAGCCAACCTGGTCAGGCTGAACGCCTTAGACACACTGTCCTGCGAGTGCAGCAAGGTGGAGGTTCCGTGCCGTTTTGGGGTGGCATTATGTAGGGCCGACGTACGCCGCTGGTGGTTATAGAAGGTGCCGCAACGGCTAACGATACGTGAATTCCATCCTCCGACCGATAGTGCAACCATATCGGTAGCATATTGGCGAGGCATTCGTCTTCAAGGACCACAATTCGCACCCCCATCGTTCACATCTTGTGAATGACTTCCTTCAGGATAATGATATCGCTCGACTAGAGTGGCTAGTATGTTCTCCAAACATGAACCCTATCGAACATGCCTGGGACAGATTGAAAAGAGCTGTTTATGGACGACGTGATGGATTAGCCGAGCGGTCTAAGGCGCTTCAGTCATGGACTGTGCGGCTGGTCCCGGCGGAGGTTCGAGTCCTCCCTCGGGCATGGGTGTGTGTGTGTGTTTGTACTTAGGATAATTTAGGTTAAGTAGTGTGTAAGCTTAGGAACTGATGACCTTAGCAGCTAAGTCCCATAAGATTTCACACACATTTGAACATTTTTGATGACGTGATCCACCAACCACTCTGAGGGATCTAAGCCGAATGGCCGTTGAGGAATGGGAAAATCTGGACCAACAGTGCCTTGATGAACTTGTGGATAGCATGCCACGACTAATACAGGCATGCATCAATGCAACAGGACGTGCTACTGGGTATTCGAGGTACCGGCCTGTACAGCAGTCTCGATCGCCACCTCTCAAGGTCTCGCTGCCTGGTGGGACAATATGCAATGTGTGGTTTTCGTGAGCAATAAAAAGAGCGGAAATGATGTTTATGTTGATCTCTGTTCCAATTTTCTGTACAGGTTCTGGAACTCTCGGAACCGAGGTAATGCAAAAATTTTGTGATGTGTGTATAAGATGAACTCTGTAGGTCGGTACGGTTTTGATAGTTTATCTATGACCGAGCGAGGTGGCGCAGTGGTTAGCACACTGGACTCGCATTCGGGAGGACGACGGTTCAATCCCGTCTCCGGCCATCCTGATTTAGGTTTTCCGTGATTTCCCTAAATCGTTTCAGGCAAATGCCGGGATGGTTCCTTTGAAAGGGCACGGCCGATTTCCTTCCCAATCCTTCCCTAACCCGAGCTTGCGCTCCGTCTCTAATGACCTCGTTGTCGACGGGACGTTAAACACTAACCACCACAACAACAACAACAGTTTATCTATGTGCTTCGATACGTACTGTAACACATACAAACAACAAATTACGCGTAATATAAGGTTAAAAATTCGTCTCCCATCTACAGCAGTTTACTTTACACTACTTTGCATAAAAATGCCGAACATTTTTAGGCTACACCTACAGTGTACCAATGCGGTGTTTAATACCATAGCCTGCGGAGGATCGTAGCGATCAGCGACGGTGCAGGTTAAATGGACCGTTAAGACGCAGTGGGTTTGACTCATCATCGCTGTGCTGTGCCTGTGAGCAGCGAGCGGCGAGGTGGCGGAGTAAAAGCACCCTCGCTAAAGTCATGAATAAAGGAAACAGCGACAACCTATTGTGTGTGGCTTGCCAACAATTGAGCATTGGCACTGGGCAGCTGAATGTCTCGTTGTACAATGCAGCCATTTTGGACCTATGAAGAAGTACATCAGAGTAAATGGGAGAACTGATTTAATTAGCGGTTATTTTGGTATAGAGGGGTGTGTGATTAGATTAGATTAATATTTGTTCCATACATCATGAATAAGACATTTCATAATGATGTGGAACGTGTCAGTTCAACAAAAGCTTTCTTCACATGCCATAATTCAAGTTGGTATTTTTTATTTTTTATTATTATCATTTTTTAAGTTGCACCGTTACTAATTTATATCCAAAATTCGTCTGTTGAGTAGAAGCAACTGTCATTCAGATGCTCTTGCAATTTTTTTTTTAAATGTTGGTTGGCCGTGTGTCAGACTTTTGGTGCTATGTTGTAAGCGTCCAAATATTTTTGTGGCAGTGTAATATCAGCCTTTTTCCTAATGTTGAAGATATGCACATTGTTATTGTTTTTGAATTGAGATAAGTTATTAGTAACACGTTTCATAAGTGAATATATATATATTCTGATTACTCGCTTTTGTGCAATGAATACTTGTTTCCTTAGTGACAAATTGTCACAAAATATGATGCCATAGGAAAACTCTGATTGAAAATATGTGTAGTAAGCTAATTATCTTATATGTTGATAGCCAAAATTTGCAGTTAGCCTAATTACATAAGTAGGTGAAGTCAAATGTTCTATCAGATCATCAATGTGTTTCTTACAATTCAATCTCTCATCAATGCACACACACCCAAAAATTTGGAATACTCTGCCCTAGCTACAGACTCCTGGTCAGAGTCTATTTTTACTAACGGTGTTGTGCCATTTTCTGCACAGAACTGTATATGCTGTGTTTTATCAAAATTTAATTGCACAGAACCACTTAATAGTTTTCGAAAAGACATCATTTACAATTTCCTCGCCTAATTCTAGTTTGTTGGGTGTGATTGCTAGTATCATCAGCAAAAAGAACTAGCTTCGCATCGTCATGATTACAGATTGGCAAGTCATTAATATACATTGAGTACAATAAGGGCCTCAAGATTGAACCTTGTGGGACCCCATTCTCGATACCTTACCAGTTTCAGGAATCTGCTGATTTTTGTGCTTTATGTGAACTGCTTATTTCAACCTTGTGCACTCATACAGTTAAATATGAATTACAACATTTGTTCACTGTCCCATTCCTACCACAATATTTAAGCTTATCTAGTAACATACAGACTAATTTTATAGTAAATTAAAGAGCCTAACAAAACATACCATCTTTTCTGTGGTGAAAAACGCAGCATTGTTGTGCAGTACACTGCTATTCGAGGACAGAGCAGGGCCTTACCACCATTGGGCAAGACTAGTCGACCGCCTGGGGCTGTACGATTTTAGGGCCAGCGGAGGGCAGAAAAAATTAATTTCAATTAATGAGCGAAAGGGACACCTAAAAAAAATTGAGGACAAAAAATAAGAAATTGAGGATATCTTTTGTCCACAATCAGTTTTAAAGGAACTGAAGATAAAGCATGAAAACTGAGAACTGTGCACAGAAAATGGGGATGTCTGTTCACCTTAGTTTATTGATACTAGTATAATAGGTTATTTGCATTGTTCTGCCGTTGGATGTTGTTGGTGATGGGTGGCGGATATCGGAGAGAACGATGCTAGTAACAAAGAGGGGGCGTAATTTTTCAGTTCTCTCTTATGGCGGCAAAACATCTAGCAACGGCCCTAGGCAGAGCGCGGACAGGGTGGTAGCACGTTTTCTTCGAATTTCACCAGAAAGATGCAGAATATGGCTGCATCGAGCTGGAGGGAAATATACATTTCCATGCGAGTCTGGTAGACTATGTGAAATAAATTAATATTTCTCTAATGGTAGAGTACTTAACAATGACCTTAAATATCCTATTATTGACAACCAACAACAGTTTACCAGCGACAACGTAATGGAAAAGTGGTGGGCTTGAGATGTGATGATCACAAGATCAGAGCAACTGTTTCTTTGTTTTTCCTTCCTGTTCTCTTCGCTTAAAACTGCTTTCTTCTCAACTTCCCGTTACTGCTAATATAATTATGTAAGAGCTTTAAATTCCATATCATATTACATTTTAACAGTTACTTTGATTTATTAGCTTCATTTCACATCTGAGCAATTTGAATTGAATCACGAGAATGGTGTTAAGAAACTATTTTATGCCTGATGTAGCTCTTATTCTGAAGAATCTGAGACACCTGTTAATAATTTCCTACCATTATTCTTTCCAAACAGTATGTTCAATACAATAAGGTCCCACTTTCAACTCTTTCCATTGATACTGTCATAAAGTTGTATGATTTTTGCAAAGAGAAAAAAATTTGGACACTGCTTGGAACCTACGAGAAAATAGAATAAGAACAGAGCATTACGATAAAATGAAAGCTAAAGCACTTCTGAATCATAGTGTTTCAGCAGAAGTTAACTCTACAATAGAATAACAGATACTTTAAGGTTCTGCTATGTGAACAGTATATTTTACACACATAACTTGTGGTTTAAATTAATGATATGGAGGAACGTAAAAACAGCAGTGTGTAAAGTTGTTGAAGGCAAAGACGATGGTACCCTGCAGTTGTCCATGAAAATTTGAAAAAGATGTACTCGGAAAACAGTAGTAGTCTTTTCCTGGCGAAAGTCACAGCAATTAACGATCAGAATTAACTTCGAAATGTTTCCACCGTGTTTTCTTGTGCAGGCTTACGAAAAGTGCCCTGGGAAAACTTCTCGGTCGGTTCGAGTACATAATCCCAGTTCCAGATTACTTCAGCTGTAACACAATTCTGCGGATTACTGCTACGTCACAATATTTTAGTCACAGTCGCTGTGGTAGTTTTCGGACAGAAAAAGTTTATTTCGTCATCGACTACTACAACAAAGGCTAACTTGTGACGAATCAGAAAGCAACACCGAGGCAGCCACGCCTCTAAGTACAAATTTAGACGTAAGTGACGTAAAGGAGATTTGACACTAGGAAGAACAGTTTCCGAATTATCTAGCCGGAGCACTGTAAAGCAGTTTAAGCAGAAATACGTTTTGTGTGATGAGGAGAGCGTACCAGTTTCAGCAAGTGAACAGTGTAAATGCGACAATGTCCGCAGATTAACCGATCTCAAAATTATATTAAAGACAACAACTTAGAATGTGTATCGGAAGCAGCGATAAACACTATCCAAGGGACAGAAAATGTTTTCCGTGTAAATGAAAAAAAAATTTTGGATTTGAAGTGTCAGTTCAAGTACTGGAGGGAGATGAATGTAAAGCAGCAAAGAAACTCCCTCACAGTATTGTCACATTGTCACAGAGATAACTATACATGCATTTTTGACAAAAAAGTGTAAGTTCTTCTGAGGAAATACAACCGCCAGGCATAGATGTGGCATTAAAAGTATAGGCAAGGGAAATGCGGTAAGGTCATGTTAGAAAGCAACCACCAGACATAAAATTTATTTCCTGTATTTTTTGGCTAGTTATGTTACGCAAATTAAAAAAAGAGTTACACTCTGCAAAATAAACAGAAAATATCGAAGACTTTAACGTACTGACAGAAGTAGGAGTTTGTACTTCAAAAATGGTTCAAATGGCTCTGAGCAATATGGGACTCAACATCTTAGGTCATAAGTCCCCTAGAACTTAGAACTACTTAAACCTAACTAACATAAGGACATCACACACACCCATGCCCAAGGCAGGATTCGAACCTGCGACCGTAGCAGCTCCGCGGTTCCGGACTGCAGCGCCAGAACCGCACGGCCACCGCGGCCGGCGGAGTTTGTACTTCAATGTAGTCTGTAATTCAATAATATCTCCCTCAAACAAACTGAACGGGCATCATATATGATGCTATTCTATCTAGAGCACGTATTACTTGCCACAAAAGTAAGTGCGAGGAAATTTTACGTGGCTTATGAGGAAAATCAAATGCCATGACTTTAGTGAAGGCCTTACGAAAGTCGTCTTTTTATTCGCTTTATATTTCCAGTGGAAACCAGGAAACAACTAAAAACGGTAGTTCATTGTTTACTTTACACACAAGGCTACCACATGTACATATAGCCCTGTTCACTTACTTATAAATGAGAATTTAACGGTTCTGTCCATAATGCTGCTGCAGCCGCTTGGGTTCAAAATGGCGGCCGCCTCCGAGTTGGCAGTATTTCCTTTATTCAGGGCTATAACCCTTACGCGAGTGAAACTGCATAGCCTGTTTTAAACATTCCACGCTTGCGCTCTTCTATGTTACTACGACGAACTTTTAAATCTTGGTTATAATATAGTGGTTTGGAATTTTTTTTTTTCCATTCGCCTTTTCTCGTTCTCGCTACGACTTCAGCGTTGTTGTATTGGTTTTGGGCAGTGTCGCATTGGAGTGCCGGATGCCCTTCCTAACGCCATCGCTCTCTTCCGGCAAGACACTTGTGTCCCCCATCTGTCTGGATCTGGTGAAGAATTCATAGTCAAGAGAGAGAAGGAATCGGCCTGAGGCTTGCTCGCCTCCCCATGTCCAGGAAGCCGGCGCTTTAGCGCGCTCAGTTACCCAGGAGACTCTGAAGATTTAAATATTAAGTTCGCTAAAATATCCATAACTAGGCTACACTTTAGCGGTCGATATTACTTTAATATTAATAAGGTGATATGATCAGCTTTCCGTAAACTCTGCGCTGTTAAGATTACTACTGTACTTTCCATTGTCACTAGATAGAATCTATAGAGAAATATTTCAGTATTCGTGCAAGAGCTTCATCCACACTATGCTACTGTTGTGAATACGAAAACAAATGGCAGTCTAATCCCTCCTGGTGACCGGCGCCTCTCGCTTCATCTACGAAATCCTCCAAATGACAGAACAAAATCTCCTGTGCCTTCAATGCATCTTACTCATCCCATTATTTCGTGGTATGTCATAATACTCAACCAAAAGTGGTAGACGCTACAAGGGAGTTGTGTTACTGCACAATGGTTAAAATTCTAAGAAAATTCAAACAATATATTACTTCCTCACAGGATTTGATCGAATGCGGAGGCTTAACGACATTTCAAAATAGAACGTAGGGTAGTGGTGGTATGAATTGTAAAACACGATGTTGTCTCCACACGTAAGGTGGTTTTTGGAGAAAAAAACATACCGAACGCCCACCTTACAGAGATGTAAGGAAAAATTTGAAGACATCGCCTTGGTTACGGCTCCAGCTAAGCCAAGTTGCTTTTATCGTTACGCCGATGATACTTTTATCATCTGGCCCCATGCTCGTGAAAAACTGGGAGAATTTCTTAGAACACCTGAACAGCATTCACGGCCACATCAAGTTTACCATGGATGTCGAGACAGATGGTGCATTGGTCTTCCTTAACGTCCTCATTCGACGGAAAACCAATGGACACCTCAGCCACAGTGTCTACAGGAAACCGACACACACAGATCGGTATCCGCACGCTCTCACAAGGGAACCTCCCCATCACACCCCCCTCACATTTAGTTATAAGATGGCACAGTGGATAGGCCTTGAAATACTGAACAGAGATCAATCGAGAAAACAGGAAGAAGTTGTGTGGAACTATGAAAAAATAAGCAAAATATACAAACTGAATAGCCCATGCTCAAGATGTGCAACATCAAGGAAAGTGAGAACTCCGGAGCGCCGTGGTCCCGTGGGTAGCGTGAGCAGCTGCGGGACGGAAGGTTCTTGGTTCAAGTCTCCCCTCGTGTGAAAATTTTTCTTTCTTTATTTTCGCAAAGTTATGATCTGTCCGTTCCTTCATTGACGTCTCTGTTCACTGTAACAAGTTTAGTGTCTGTGTTTTGCGATTGCATCGCAAAACCGTGCGATTAGTAGACGAAAGGACGTGCCTCTCCAATGGGAACCGAAAACATTTGATCGCAAGGTCATAGGTCAACCGATTCCTCCACAGGAAAACACGTCTGATATATTCTATACGACACTGGCGACGGCATGTGCGTCACATGACAGGAATATGTTGTCGACCCACCTAACTTATACACTTCGCGAATAGGTAAAAAATTCTTCTACCTTGCCCGATTTAGGTTTTCTTGTGGATGTGATAGTCACTCCAAAAAAGTGATGAAAACATAAGAGTTTGTCATGTAAACCGGAAATAAAAAATTAAAATTTCACCCGAGGGAAGGCTTGAACCAAGGACCTCTCGCTCCGCAGCTGCTCACGCAAACCACGGGACCAAGTCGTTCCTCTGTTCACACTTGCCTTGATATTGCCTGTATTGCGCATGGACTACTCAGTTTGTATATTTTGCTTATTTTTTCATAGTTCCACACAACTTCTTCCTGTTTTCTCGATCGATCTGTGTTCAGTTTTTCAAGGCCTATCCACTGTGCCAAATTATAACGAAATCTGAGGGGGGTGCGATGGGGAGGTTCCCTTGTCAGCCACCACCATCCGGCACATAAACGTGGCGTTCTGAATACCCTCGTCCATCGTGCTAACGTCGTCTCAGACGCAGAGAGTCTGCCACTAGAACTGAGCCACCTCCGAAAAGTCCTCCCGGAAAACGGGCACAGCCACGGACAGATGTCACAGGCTATATCTGGTGTGACACGCAAGAAACACACCAACAGATGAGAACACCACCGAAGAAGAAAGCAAGAAACTCCTGTTTTTGTCTTTCTGTGGTACAGTGTCGGGAAATATTAGCCGGCTCTTGAAGAGATACAACATCTCATCGGTGTTCAGGACCCCAGCAAAAATTCGACAGCTCATGAGGCCTGTGAAGGACGGTCTAGGGTTTAGAACGCCTCGAGTGTACAACATACCATGTCAGTGTGGCTGTTACTACGTCGGCCAAACAGTACGCACTGTGGAGGAACGCCGGACGGAACACGAGAGGTGCTTACGCCAACGCTATCCAGAAAAATCAGCCGTGGCAGAACACGCCTTGGAAAATGGACACCGAGTTCTATTCGACGAAAAATCTGTCGTTATGAGGACTAAGGGATTTTGGAATAGCGTCATAAAAGAAGCTATTGAAATAAAAACCTCTGGAAACACCATCAACAAGGACGGCGGTTTGCAGCTCAGCGCAGCCTGGGACCCGGCCATGGCGAAGCTAAAACGGGCGCGACGGACGCGGGATGAAAACATTACCATATATGTCGAGGTAGAGAGCACTAGTGACCTTACAGCCAGCAGTGCGGCTGTATAACGACCCGGCCACGGCGGCACAGCAGTCAGTCTTACCACATGACAATGACCGGGGAGAGCTCGGTCGAAAACTCGTGGGATTTTAACCACCTGACGCGAGAAAATTTTGTTAATTCATACCACCTCAAAACCATGTAACCACACATTCATACATGGTGTTTGTTCTTTCGGAAATGTCCGAAAGAACAGTCACCATGCAGAATCAGTAGCCGTTATACATTATATGTAAACTGAAGAAGCAGAGAAGAAGAAAGGAAGAAGATCACTGCTGTCAGCTGCATCGGGGCAGTATGGGAAATCAACGGCGACGAAAGTAAATGTGCACCAGACGGGGGTCAAACTCGGGATCGCCTTCGTACCTGGTAGATGCGTTAACCACTGCGGCATCCGGGATACAGAGTTACTGCAACTGCGCAGACTATTTCGCCACACCTCACGACCAATCCACATTCCCATTGAGAGCCACCTATCAGCAGCCCCTGTCTATTTCCTCCATATTCGCTCTCTGAGATTCCCACAGGAGGTTGGAGATATTTGTGCATCTGCACTGAAGATGGTGGATCCATTGCCCAGCTAGGCCATTCAAATTGCATGAATGCTCCAAGAGATAAACTCGGCAACGATCCGAGAAATGTGTGATCAACACAGGAGAATGGAAACTCGTATGTATGACTGGAGGGGTAAAGAGATAAATATGTGGCAATACGTGCAGCTGCAAAATACTAACGCGAATTCTTTGCAGACGAATGGAAAAACTGGTAGAAGCCGACCTCGGGGAAGATCAATTTGGATTCCGTAGAAATGTTGGAACACGTGAGGCAATACTGACCTTACGACTTATCTTAGAGCCGGCCGGTGTGGCCGTGCGGTTCTAAGGGCGTCAGTTTGGAACCGCGTGACCGCTACGGTCGCAGGTTCGAATCCTGCCTCGGGCATGGATGTGTGTAATGTCCTTAGGTTAGTTAGGTTTAAGTAGTTCTAAGTTCTAGGGGACTGATGACCTCAGTAGTTAAGTCCCATAGTGCTCAGAGCCATTTGAACCATTTGAACTTATCTTAGAAGAAAGATTAAGAAAAGGCAAACCTACGTTTCTAGCATTTGTAGACTTAGAGAAAGCTTTTGACAATGTTAACTGGAATACTCTCTTTCAAATTCTGAAAGTGGCAGGGGTAAAATACAGGGAGCGAAAGGCTATTTACAATTTGTACAGAAACCAGATGGCAGTTATAAGAGTCGAGGGGCATTAAAGGGAAGCAGTGGTTGGCAAAGGAGTGAGACAGGGTTGTAGCCTTTCCCCGATGTTATTCAATCTGTATATTGAGCAAGCAGTAAAGGAAACAAAAGAAAAATTCGGAGTAGGCATTAAAATTCATGGAGAAGAAGTAAAAACTCTGAGGTTCGCCGATGACATTGTAATTCTGTCAGAGACAGCAAAGGACTTGGAAGAGCAGTTGAACGGAATGGACAGTGTCTTGAAAGGAGGATATAAGATGAACATCAACAAAAGCAAAACGAGGATAATGGAATGTAGTCAAATTAAGTTGGGTGATGCTGAGGGAATTAGATTAGGAAATGAGACACTTAAAGTAGTAAAGGAGTTTTGCTATTTAGGGAGTAAAATAACCGATGATGGTCGAAGTAGAGAGGATATAAAATGTAGACTGGCAATGGCAAGGAAAGCGTTTCTCAAGAAGAGAAATTTGTTAACATCGAGTATAGATTGAAGTGTCAGATAGTCGTTTCTGAAAGTATTTGTATGGAGTGTAGCCATGTATGGAAGTGAAACATGGACGATAACTAGTTTGGACAAGAAGAGAATAGAAGCTTTCGAAATGTGGTGCTACAGAAGAATGCTGAAGATAAGGTGTGTAGATCACGTAACTAATGAGGAGGTATTGAATAGGATTGGGGAGAAGAAGAGTTTGTGGCACAACTTGACTAGAAGAAGGGATCGGTTGGTAGGACATGTTTTGAGGCATCGAGGGATCACAAATTTAGCATTGGAGGGCACCGTGGAGGGTAAAAATCGTAGAGGGAGATCAAGAGGTGAATACACTAAGCAGATTCAGAAGGATGTAGGTTGCAGTAGGTACTGGAAGATGAAGAAGCTTGCACAGGATAGAGTAGCATGGAGAGCTGCATCAAACCAGTCTCAGGACTGAAGACCACAACAACAACAACAACAACAACGTGCTATGGCTGAAATCTATCTCGGGATCTTGATGGACCACAAGCTGCTATTGCAGCGTCATGCGGAGTATGTCGCCAACAAGGGGCAAAAGCTGACGAGGGCTTTGTATCCCCTCTTCTGCAGTAGGGAACTTAACCTGCATACCAAGCTCCGCATCTACCGAGCAGTTATCCTGCCTGCCATCACGTATGCCTCCAGGGCATGGGCCACAATTAGTGTCACCAGGATGCGGACGTTGCAGCGCCTGCAGAACAACGTTCTCAGGTGGAGCCTGCACTCTCCGCCACTCACGAGAATTGTGTTTCTCCATGAGGAAGCGGATATCGTCCGCCTCAAGACGAGCATACGCAACAAAACGCGGCGGCTCTATGAGAAAGTGGCTGCCCTGCGGGACACTGTCCATGGGCTACGCAATGTTGGGACCACACTTCCACGCTGCTGGCATCTAACCATCCTAGAGGAATCGGATTACGACCACGGCTAACGATAGGCCTGGCACGCCCACAACGGATGCATCCTTTTGCAGGACTAGCACCCCATTCCGCGTCCACTACCTTCGCACCCTATCTGTCCATGTCGGACTGTTTTTATGCCTGACTGGTGACTACTGTCACCGCTGGAAGGTGGTATGGAAGTCTAAGTCCCACCACCACACCTCCAAAGTGTATTGCAGTGACGCATCGTCATTGCCCTGTGGTTAAATTTACTGCCTGACCAACACAGTTAGACCGTGACAGACCGGTGATGCTGTGTTGTACCGTATCACACATATATATAAAAAAAGTGCTATGGCTGAAGAGCGGCGGACTGTGCCGCTGCCAGCCCTCCCCTGCCCATATGAAGCAGAGGCATTAAATTACAATAAAGGAAAAATAAACATAATACTTGCTACAGGTGTCTGATTATGTTCATCTCTCCCTTTAGACACCTGCCACCTTCTAGATTGCGTATACATATTCACTTGCATCAGATACTTTTAATGCAAAATTAAAGCACCACAGGTTGCGAGGCACTGGTTGCTTTTGACAACTTTGTGCCGAATGACAATAAATTGACAGTTATGGTGAGATCTGCTTCAGTGTGACCTCTGAGTACTTACTGATATAGTAGAGACGCAAAAGAAGTTTCTCAAATTCAGTCGTTCAGCCACACACTGAGGAGACTTCAGACATGTTGATGATGTTGTGGATGAACCCTACTACTACAAGTTGTGAGTTCTCTCAAAATTGATGGCTACTGTATGAAAATGTAGACCTACAGACTGTCAGGGCACAGATTTGCGTCGGTTTGTTCATGTTTCTTTCACATTTATAAGAGATGTTTGATGTAGTACGTTTCATTTAATAACTTTGACCAATCTAGATGGACTGCCGTTGTACAAGTGTTGGGCATTTTATATGCTAACGGACACTTAACTACAACAGGTGACATGGGAACGGTACGGGCTACCTATGCTCGGTCTTTCACTGGCTGTGAAAGACACGTATGTTTGCTCGCCAACTGCGTGTAATACAGTTCATATGTCAGACTTTTTACCATGTGACGATACATCCTTTGAAATATGTCAGTGGCTTCATGATGTTCAAAGTACTTAACGTATTCACTTACATATCTACAGGAAGCTTTTAAGCGGTTATAAGCATATCTGAAGGCGGCCACTACTTTCCGAAATCGGTAATGTGAATATGTTTCATACATCTAGGAGATCGTAACGTAATAAATTATTTTACAAACATTTACAAAGGATCCATACTTTAACATGGCAATATGTCCGCACATATCTAGTTCGTAATATGTTTGAAATTTTTTAAAGATTTACGCCCCATGAACCTCAGACGATTCTCATTCTCACCATTCTCTGCAAGACAGTTTTCACCATGATTTGGTACTTGAAATAAGTGAATTGACGTGGAATAGCGTATCGAGAACACAACTGCACTGAAAACGCATTTTGTGGAAAAAATGGGTCTCCGACGTTTGACACATACACTCTTTACTTGCTTACGTAATCCATGAGAGAATGACACAGAAAAGTGATTGAAAATGTTCTGCGCCTTACGCTTACGCAAAAGTGCTTTAATAAAAGTGTCTCAAACGAGAAATGGGCTGAGAGTGTGAGAAGAGTTCCACGAGTATGGATGGTCGGAGATTCGGCATTATTATTGCAAACAACTTGATTTTCTCTTGTATTTCAGACAATAATTGTACGTTACTATGACTCAGTCCCTATCTCAACACTGACTTTTTTTCATTTCTAGCTCATGGTATCACAATATCAAAATTATGTTACTCCACCTCACCTCGTAACGCGTGTATATTTCTATTGTCTATTGTAAAACCACAATTTATGAAAGATGTTGATATTTTATTAATAGGATTAAGCAGGAATAATTTATATTGTTGTTTGGGAAATAATTGTGGTAGCAGGGAATGTCTCCACCAAAGTACTGTTGGCGGGAGAGACCGCACATTGATATAATTTTAAAAAGGGCGGGAGAGACCACGTATGGATACATCTTAAGAAAAGAGCGGGAAAGACCGCGCATTGATACATTTTGTAATGGTAGCAGGGATTGTCTGCACCAGAAGGCATTGTTGGCGGGAGAGACCGCACTTTAGCGTTCGTAGGAAGTCAGTAATAAACGAGATGTGAAGCGAGTCGGTACCAGGTCTGAAGCGAGAGGTTGAGAGGAGTGGTGTGCCTGCCAGCCACCAGCTATGATTTACAAGAGATTATAAACGGATGTACAAAGACATCAGCTAACTATTATCATAAGAGGATCTAATATTAATGATTTTTTTTTTTTTTTTTTTTTTTTTTTTTTAAGAAGCTCAAGACTACTGAAGGTATGTTTGCGCAATGCTAGTTGTAAGACTGTTGTAAAAATAAGTCCCATTTGAATGTTCAAAAATGGTTCAAATGGCTCTGAGCACTATGGGACTTAACTTCTGAGGTCATCAGTCCCCTAGAACTTAGAACTACTTAAACCTAACTAACCTAAGGACATCACACACATCATCCATGCCCGAGGCAGGATTCAAACCTGCGCCGTAGCGGTCGCGCGGTTCCAGACTGTCGCGCCTAGAACCGCTCGGCCACCCCGGCCGGCCCATTTGAACGTTTGTAAAATCATTTCATTACCAACAGAAAATATTTGAAGAATCGTTTTCAGAATATAATTAATTTTTGCCAGAAATTTGCATTACTGATTTATAACCCATCCCAAAAACCATCAACGTAAAACTTTGCAAAATTTTGTTGTTGTCAAGAAAAAGTTTAACTATGAATTACGTAACTTCGGTCAAATTAATTAAAGAATAACGTCAGCTTTGCTATTAAAGAATAACGTCAGCTTTGGTAGTAAATGCACCCACTTATTATGACAGCCTACCAACAGCTAATACAGTATAGTAAAACAGAGTAAGCATATTCATGTCGCAGTTCGATGTAGCAGTCAGATGGCGATCCAGTAACAGTAAAAAAGGTAAGGAAAAGTTTTGGGTTATTGCAAGTAACGACTGAGGGCCACGACGACGACACATTCTATGTTTCCTCGAAATAATCAGCAAATCACTTTTAATAAGCAGCATTTAAATTTGTATGCGAAGATTGCACTTATTATTATTGAGAAAGAGAATTAATTTCAAAGGAAAGATTTCATTTGTTATTATTAAGCAAGAGATAGAAATCCTAAGGGAAGGTTTCATAGGTTATTGTAGAAGGGAGGTTGCGTAACAAAAGAGATATACAGGGTGAAAAGTATTTAAACCGACAAACTCTGGGAGGTTGTAGGGGTCATCAAAACAAATATTTTTTTCCTAATATCATTTTTACCTACAAGGATTACTTAAGCCGTTGGAGGCCGTATTATGCTCTTCAGTTGATGGAGGCCGTAATACGATCTTCAGTTGTAGGCAACTGCTGTCCACCACTGTAGTAGTGCATTTTCTCTGTTTACTAATGGAGCGATGCACCTGGAGTGAGTACACTGGTATGGTTGGTGCGTACTACATAGCGCACCACAACGGACGAGCTGCACAGCGGGTTCATCAACAACAATATCCTAATCGCCGTATCACCCGTCATACGACCTTTGATGCTATGTACAAACGTCTGCGTGAGACCAGGTCATTTAGCAGATTACCTGGACAGGGATGCCGTCGCACGGTAAGAACACTGAAATTTGAGGAAGCTGTCTTGCAGCATGTGGAGCGGGATCCTTCAATCAGCACTCGTGCATTTGCACATCATATGGGGATGAATCAGACGAATGTAAGAACAGTCCTTCGAGAACAATTGTTACGTCCATTTCACTTACAGAGTGACCACAACCTGGAACCAGTTGATTATCCACCCAGAGCACATTTTTCGCAGTGGTACCTGGAACAGTGTGAAATACATCCTACGTTTCCATCGTCTGAGTTGTTTACCGATGAAGCAACGTTCGGGCGTGATGGAGTCTTCAACATGCACAATTCGCATGTTTGGAGTGAGGATAACCCACATGCCACAGTTACTAGCGCTCATCAAGTGCGGTTCTTCGTTAATGTGTGGGTCGGTGTTGTTGGAGACTGTTTAATTGGGCCGTATCTGCTACCTACTTGTTGTCTCTTGGCCATAGAAAAATTGAAAAGTGTTTTTTGGTTTAATTAATTTGCCGCCAGAGAAATCTTCCTCTACCGGTTTAAATACTCCTCACAGGAAAAAATGACATCAGGGAAAAATATTTGTTTTGATGTCCCCCACAACCTCCCAGAGTTTGTCGGTTTAAATACTTTTCACCCTGTAGAGGAGACGGGAAGGTTTCAACCTGTCTCGCTGCATTTATTTGGAGTAGTTGGCACAGCCGCGAGCACACGACGCAGGGCTCCCTCCACGTACCGGCGTGGGAAACTGCAGCCGCCAGCCTTTCTGTAGGGACAGCTGGTCCTGAGGATAGCCCGCCTGTTGGAGTCGTCGCCCTTCCGGCAGAGTGACAGCGGCTAATGGCCCATCCACGCCCACGCACACACTTCGCCCCCCGGCGTTGACACGGCCCGCGCCAAACTTTAGCCATTACCAAGTTTCTGGAGCGACACCGGAGCTCCCGACCGGCCCGTGTTTGTTTTGCTCGACTCTCGCATCGGAGCACGATTCATTAAGATGTCGTTATCTCATCCGGTTATCCGACTTACCGTCGCTGTAAGGTACTGCTCAGTGCAAGCAACACGGCACAACTGGAGATTAACTTTCCAAAGCTAAATTAATTGCAGCTGACACGTCTGCAAACTGGCGCTGACATTTTCCGTTGACGATCGATACAGTGTAGTGACGAGCAAGCAATCTGCAGCCCCATGAAATAAGAGAACAGCATACTTACTTTACTTTTTCGTGTCCGGAAACTACAATTTGTTTGACCAGTATTGGGCAATGTCCAATGCTTCTTCATTAGCCAGCCATAGATCGTCGAGGGTGCATCTGTGGGGGCAGGCAGGGCAGTGTAGGAGACGTTCCATGTCCTGTCGAGTGCCGCAGTCGCATTCGTCGTCATTTTCGTCCAACAAACCCCATTTGATCAGATTAGATTTCACAGGAGCCACCCCATTTCTGATGCGGTTAAGCATTCTCCTGGTTTTCCAGTCACCAGAAACGCCGCTTGGTGGGTCCTCTCTTAGTGGATAGTAGATGGGGGGCTCATCTAAGGCGTCTGGATTCGAGTCTGTTGGGGCCACACTCTAGGCCAAATATTGAGTGACGGACATCAAAGGTTTGTTTCAGCTTCTCGGTATGTTTATGGGCTCTCCTACGTGAGTCAAGGTTTGTGAAACCTGCGGCCCTGTGAAGATTTTCTATAGGGGTTGGTTTCATGCAGCCTGTCACTATCCTGCAGAGAACAGCATAAAATGTATGTTAGATACTGTACCCTCGCAATCAAGTGTACCAGGACTGGCAAGGGGCAGTCCGTATCAGTATTATCGATTTTCTGTCCCGTTCAGTTCCCGTATTAGGCGAGGAAAAAATGGTCGCCCAGTCTTCTTCGAACATAGGTACCCTAAATTAACCCGACAGAGTCAGCGAGAATTCGTCGATATGTTTTCAAGCGTTCTCAGTGAAGTTCCCCGAAAGCTTCTGTTGCACGTTCAAAGGGACTTGGTAACATTGGTTCTCGTCAGATCACCGAAGTTAAGCGCTGTCTGGCTGCTGAGAAGTAGCGGCTTCGGTCACGAAAACTGACAACGACCGGGAGAGCGGTGTGCTGACCTCACATCCCTCCATATTCGCATCTAGTGATGCCTATAGGCTGAGGATGACACGGCGGTCGGTCAGTACCATTAGGGTCTTCGAGAGACTTGTTCGGATGGAGTTTCAAATGGACTATACCGATCTGGTATGATCCTAACAGCGAGACTTTGAATTCGATCCATGTCTAATGTCAGGCCCACTTGATTTTGTTCGTCCTCAGTCTTCTGCATGTACATCTACATCTATACTACTCAAGTCGCCTGACGGTGTGTGGCGGAGGGTACCTTAAGTACCTCTATCGGTTCTCCCATCTATTCCAGTCGCGTATTGTTCGTGGAAAGAAAGATTGTCGGTAGGCCTCTGTGAGGGCTCTAATCTCTCTTATTTTACCCTCATGGTCTCTTCGCGAGATATACGTAGGAGGGAGCAATATACTGCTTGACTCCTCGGTGAAGGTATGTTCTAGAAACTTCAACAAAAGCCCGTACCGAGCTACTGGGCGTCTCTCTTGGAGAGTCTTCCACTGGAGTGTATCTATCATCTCCGTAACGCTTTCGCAATTACTAAATGATCCTGTAACGAAGCGCGCTGCTCTCCGTTGGATCTTCTCTATCAACCCTAAATGGTACGGATCCAACACCGGTGAGCAGTATTCAAGCAGTGGGCGAACAAGTGTACTGTAACCTACTTCCTTTGTTTTCGGACTGCATTTTCTTAGGATTCTTCCAGTGAATCTCAGTCTGGCATATGCTTCACCGAAGATTAATTTTATATGGTCATTCCATTTTAGATCACTCCTAATGCCTACTCCCAGATAATTTATGGAATTAACTGCTTCCAGTTGCTGACCAGCTATATTGTAGCTAAATGATAAAGGATCTTTCTTTCTATGTTTTCGCAGCACATTACACTTGTCTACATTGAGATTCAATAGCGCGTTGCCAGTCTTGTGAGTGGTTGAAGCGACCCACCACGAAATGCTCTCCTTTGCCAATCTCTTCATCTTAGAATATCACTTGCAACCTACGTCCTCAATTATTTATTAGATGTATTCCAATCTGTGTCATTCTCTACAACTTTTAACCAATTTCCCTGATACCATTGGAGTTGTTCCCTGGCGTCTTAACACATACCCTACCTCAATTCTTAGCGCTATTTTCCATATGTTCCGTTTATCGCCGGTACTGCAGAGAATCTCTTCAATCCTTATCTCATCATTCCACGGCACCACATGTCAGACGCCTCGATTTTCTCCTTTCCAGATTTTCCCCGGTTGTGTATAATACTGTGCTCCAATTTTACATTCTCGGAACTTTTTTCCTCATATTAAGGTCGATGATTGATACTATTAGATTTATTTAGGCTAGGAATGTTTCCCTCTGCTAGACTACTTTTAATGTCCTCTCGCTTCTTTCGTTATGTAGTTTGCATCCACGGTAGCAGGATTCCTTCACCTGTTAAGTCCGCGTAATTAAAATTAATGTCACGTAGTCTATATTCATAATATCTCAATTAAATATGAATAATTAATAGTAATCCTAAAATTCTGAGGGAAAATGAGAATGAGCTGGAAATTTAAATCACAATGAAACCGTGTTGCAGTTATCTTTCTCAATGGAACACTCAATGCAGCCTGCGACAGTGAAATGTTGCGGCACTCTAATTTATCACGCAGTTGTTTAGTTCGCAAACTCGCGGAACGCCACAATACTTAGAATAGTACATTCAACAGAAAGAGACATCTTTGAGAAATGAGTACAATCAGGCCACTAGCAACAAATGACAAATGCGTATATGTTCTGCCGCGTGCGATTAGCCGAGCGGTCTGGGGCGCTGTAGTCATGGACTGTGCGGCTGGTCCCGGCGGAGGTTCGAGTCCTCCCTCGGGCATGGGTGTGTGTGTTTGTCCTTAGGATAATTTATGTTAAGTAGTGTGTAAGCTTAGGGACTGATGACCTTGGCAGTTAAGTCCCATAAGATTTCACATACATTTGAACATTTTGTATAAGTTCATTTACCCTAATCATAATGATTCTAGAAATCAATCAGCATAATATTGTAGAATCGCTACGTCCATGAGCGACGTACACTACTCCGATATACGTACATAAAGCATATAACAGTACCGAGAGCAGTCATGAATTACGCCCTGCTTCTGTCAATGTTGAGACCGGAAAAAGATTAAGACGGAAGGCTAAAAATCTCGCATGCCAGCTATAGAAAAATCATGTACGAAATTCAGTCAGCGATATTATATTAAAAATCCTAGCAGCTTTCATGCTTTGAAGATTAATTAGTAAATAAAATGCATGAATATTACAGAAAAATTATAGTCATCAATTTTGATTTGAAGTTTATCCCAAATCTCATTTCTGCTACTCCTCAGCAGTACTTTCCCGTTTCTTCGATTCGCTCTCAATCCGTGTTCCATACTCGTGAGATTATGCACTTCGTGGAACACGTGCTGGATTTTCCTTCGCTGTCACTAAGAATAGCAATGTCAACAGCGAATCTCATCATGATAATCTTTCACCCTGAACTTTAATCCAACTCAGGGAATCCTTTATTTTTTTTTCTGACACTGCTTCCTCTACATTTTCGTCTACACCCACTGCTCCGAAACCCCCTTGATGGCTTGTGGCGGAGGGTACTCTGTGTGCGAGTGTCACTTCCCCCTTTTCCTGTACTATTCGCGTGTAGTTCGCGGGAAGAACTGCTGCTAGTTAGCCTACGTGTGGGCTCGAATCTTTTCAATTTTGCGTTGATGATCTTTTCGTGAGATATACGTAGGAAGACGCAATACAGTATATTAGTTGACTCTTTAAGGAGCGTACACTCTCAGTAACTTTAATGGGAGATCATAGCGCGATGCAAAATGCCATTCCCACTGGAATTTGCTGGGCAACTCCTTGGCGCTTTCGCGCGTACTTAATGTACCTGTAACGAAATCTGCTGCTCTTGTTTGGGTGTTATCTATTCCCTCTCTCAGTCCTATGTGGTAGGGAACCTATGCTGAGGAGTAATATTCAAGTATTGGTCGAACGAATATTGGTAAGAATCTTCCTCTCTTGTTGGACTGCATGACATGACTATTCATCCAATGAGTCTCAGTCTGGCATCCGCCTACTCGCAATTAATTTTTTGTGGTCGTTCCACTTCAAATCAGTTGTTGGTCGATTTGATGGAGGGGACGAAACAGCGAGGACATCGGTCCCATCCGATTGGAGAAGGATGGGGGAGGATCTCAGCCATGCCCTTTCAAATGAACCATCCCGGCATTTGCCTGCAGCGATTAAGGGAATTCACGGAGAACCTAAATCAGGATGGGAGGACGCGGGTTTGAACTGTCGTCTTCCCGAATGCGAGTCCGGTGTGCTAATCACTGCGCCACCTCGCTCAGTACTTTAAATCGCTTCCTACGCATATTCCTTGACATTTTGTGGGAATAACTGCTTCTTCCATTGATCGTAATCGTGTAATCATACAGTAAAGGGCCTTTATGCATTCGCAACACATTTATCTTGCGAATCAATAATCATTCCCTGCACCAAGCGTCGATCTTCTTATCGAGATTTAAATGAGTTTGAAGTGGTGCTATAGTCGGCGCACGAGTGATGGGACACAGCATCTCCGAGGTAGCGATGAAGTGCGGATATTCCCGTACGAACATTTCACGAGTGTGCCGTGTATATCAGGAATCACGTAAAACATCAAATCTCCGACATCGCTGCGGCTGGTGAAAGATCGTGCAAGAACGGGGCAAACGACAGCTAAAGAGAATTGTTCAACGTGACAGAAGTGCAACTCCGCAAATTATTCAAAAAAAAAATGTGTGAAATGTTATGGGACTTAAATGCTAAGGTCATCAGTCCCTAAGCTTACACCCAACTTAACCTAAATTATCCTAAGGACAAACCCACACACCCATACCCGAGGGAGGACTCGAACCTCCGCCGGGACCGGCCGCACAGTCCATGACTGCAGCGCCCTAGACCACACGGCTAATCCCACGCGGCTCAAATTATTGCAGATTTCAAAGCTGGGCCATCAACAAATGCCAGCATGCGAACAATTCAACGAAACATCATGGATATGGGCTTTCGAAGCTAAAGGCCCTCTCTTGTACCCTTGATGACTGCACGACTCATAGCTTTACGCCTCGCCTGGTCCCGTCAATATCGACATTGGACTGTTGATGACTGGAAACATGTTGCCTGGTCGGACGAGTATTAATTCAAATTATATCGAGCTGATGGACGTGTAAGGGTATGGAGACAACTTCTTGAATCCATGGACCGTGCATGTCAGCAGGGGACTATTCAAGCTGATGGAGGCTCTGTAATGGTGAGGGGCATGTGCAGTTTGAGTGATATGGGATCCCTGTTACGTCTAGATACGACTCTGACACGTGACACGTATGTAAGCTTCCTGTTTGATCATCTACATCCATTCATGCCCATTGTGCATTTAGACGGACTTGGGCAATTCCAGCAGGACAATGCGACGCCCCACACGTCCATAATTGCTACAGAGTGGTTCCATAAACACTCTTCTGACTTTAACACTTCCGCTGGACACCAAACTCCCCAGACATGAATATTATTGAGGGTATCTGGGATGCCTTGCAACGTGCTGTTCAGACGAGATCTCCACTCATTCGTACTCTCACGGATTTATGGACAGACCTGCAGGATTCATGATGTCAGTTCCCCCGACACTATTTCAGACATTAGTCGAGTCCATGCGAAGTCGTGTTGCGGCACTTCTACGTGCTCGCGTGGGCCCTGCACGGTATTAGGCAGTTGTACCAGTTTCTTTGGCTCTTCAGTGTATATTGTGAAAAGTAATGGTCCTATAACACTCCCCTGGGGCACGACCAAAGTTGCTTTTATGCCTGAAGACTATTCTCCGTCCCGAATCATAAGGTGTGTTTCGTTTGCTAGAAACTCTTCAGTCCAGTCACACAGTTGGTCTGATATTCCATACGATCGTATTTCGTTGTTTAGGTGGCAGTTCACAATTGTGTCGAGCGCCTTCCGAAATTCAGGAAGCACAGCACCTACCTGGACCTTGTTTCTACTTCTTTCTGGGTCTCGTGGACGAACCGAGCGAGCCGAGTTTCACACGATCGTTGTTTTCGGAACCCATGTTGATTCCTACAGAGGTGATTTACGCTCTCCTGAAATGTCACGATAAGCGAGCATGAAAAATGTTCCAAAAATTCTACAACAGACCGCCGTCACAGATTAAGGCCTATAGTCTTGTATGTCTGTTCGACGACCCTTCTTGATACCGGGAACGACCTTTGCTATTTTTTCCAAACGTTAGAAACGCTTCGCTCCCCTACTGACTGCGGTACACTTTTCGCTCTCCTTGTTATTGCTCGCGTAACAACTAACATATTGATAAATTAATGAGATAAAATATGTTGCTACGAAAAGAGCCTTGAAATACGTTTTAGGGATGCTGTGCTGTGACTTTCTTTGGAACATTAATGTTCCAAAAATTCTACAACAGACCGCCGTCACAGATTAAGGCCTATAGTCTTGTATGTCTGTTCGACGACCCTTCTTGATACCGGGAACGACCTTTGCTATTTTTTCCAAACGTTAAACGCTTCGCTCCCCTACAGACTGCGGTACACTTTTCGCTCTGCTTGTTATTGCTCGCGTAACAACTAACATCTTGATAAATTAATGAGATAAAATATGTTGCTACGAAAAGAGCCTTGAAATACTTTTTAGGGATGCTGTGCTGTGACTTTCTTTGGATCATTAATTTTCCACAAAACAAAATATATTAAGTTCTTATGATTCTGGATCTGTTTTTCTATAAAAGGAACATTGTTTCGTTACTGTAACCCGCTATAAGGCTCAGTATGTCTTTCTTACTTTACTGTTACTGAAAAGGTTACTGAAAATTATTTCATTATCAATACTGATGTTGCAGTACGCAACGTTCGTTCAACATCAAAATTTTGCGGTGGATTTTTGTTAACATTAAAACACCAATAACTACCACGACAAACACGAGAACATGAGACTACTATCAAAGAGAAAATGTTTTTACTATAATCTTTGCCAGACCAGAAGTACGCACAGCAAGATTTCTTTTATGTCATGAAGGTAAATTATCTTTTTGAACTGTTAATAATATAACATCATCCGCAGCCCGCGTCCACCTGTAAAACACATCTTAAAGTCTGCTACTCTGCCCTGCAATACCGAAAGGTGAAAGAAATAATTTTAGTTCACTATTACCTGCCCGCTTCTTTGGGGTATGATTGGTTTCATTTAATGCAGTTTGAATGCGCCGCGGCAGCGGCTCGTTCGTTCGTGGCGCAGCTCTGCACCACGAACAATATTTTAAATAGCTGAAAATGTCTTAAAAGGATGAGATAAAATACCAGGCAAGGTTATTACAAATCATAACGCAAGTTTTCACTAAGTAACTTTATCCAAAATATTTAGACAGATTAAATTCTTACATACCTTTACAAATCAATGCCTAATGGCGTCCTTCTCTCAATCTTGACAAAAGAATGCTACACAAGCATACAATATAGCGTCACAGGCTCTTCCTACTCACGTAACTCCAAAAAAACGACAGATAAATTAATGCTCGGTCACTACTGTTTATACTCGGTTTAATAAATTTACGTATTTGTTTAATACCTAATAAGTATCGTATGTGGCGGTTCCAGTACTCGCAGACACAGATATTATCTTTAAAAAAATCGATGTTGTTGTTGTTGTTGTTGTTCTTGTTGTGGTCTTCAGTCCTGAGACTGGTTTGATGCAGCTCTCCATGCTACTCTATCCTGTGCAAGCTTCTTCATCTCCCAGTGCCTACTGACACCTACATCCTTCTGAATCTGCTTAGTGTGTTCATCTCTTGGTCTCCCTCTACGATTTTTACCCTCCACGCTGCCCTCCAATACTAAATTGGTGATCCCTTGATGCCTCAGAACAAGCCCTACCAACCGATCCGTTCTTCTAGTCAAGTTTTGCCAAAAATTTCTCTTCTCTCCAGTTCTGTTCAATACCTCCTCATTAGTTATGTGATCTACCCATCTAATCTTCAGAATTCTTCTGTAGCACCACATTTCGAAAGCTTCTATTCTCATCTCGTCGAAACTATGTATCGCCCACGTTTCACTTCCATACATTGCTACACTCCATACAAATACTTTCAGACACGACTTCCTGACACTTAAGTCTATACTCGATGTTAACAAATTTCTCTTCTTCAGAAACGCTTTCCTTGTCATTGCAAGTCTACATTTTATATGCTCTCTACTTCGACCATCATCAGTTATTTTGCTCCCTAAATAGCAAAACTCCTTTACTACTTTAAGTGTCTCATTTCCTAATCTAATTCCCTCAGCATCACCTGACTTAATTCGACTACATTCCATTATCCTCGTTTTGCTTTTGTTGATGTTCATCTTATACCCTCCTTTCAAGACAATGTCCATTCCGTTTAACTGCTCTTGCAAGTCCTTTGCTGTCTCTGATAGAACTACAATGTCATCGGCGAACCTCAAAGTTTTCATTTTTTCTCCA
Source organism: Schistocerca americana (assembly GCF_021461395.2). Lineage (NCBI taxonomy): Eukaryota > Metazoa > Arthropoda > Insecta > Orthoptera > Acrididae > Schistocerca > Schistocerca americana. The sequence goes on along the minus strand of NC_060124.1, from coordinate 481,688,578 downwards.
TGGATTTTAATACCTACTAGGAAATATTCTTTTGTTTCCTTTACTGCTTGCTCAATATACAGATTGAATAGCATCGGCGAGAGGATACAACCCTGTCTCACTCCCTTCCCAACCACTGCTTCCCTTTCATGTCCCTCGACTCTTATAACTGCCATCTGCTTTCTGTACAAATTGTAAACACCCTTTCGCTCCCTGTATTTCACCCCTGCCACCTTCAGAATTTGAAAGAGTATATTCCAGACAACATTGTCAAAAGCTTTCTCTATGTCTACAAATGCTAGAAACGTAGGTTTGCCTTTCCTAAATCTTTCTTCTAAGATAAGTCTTAGGGTCAGTATTGGCTCACGTGTTCCAATATTTCTACGGAATCCAAACTGATCTTCCCCGAGGTCGGCTTCTACCAGTCTTTCGATTCGTCTGTAAAGAATTCGAGTTAGTATTTTGCAACTGTGACTTATTAAACTGATAATTCGGTAATTTTCACATCTGTCAACACCTGGTTTCTTTGGGATTGGAATTATTATATTCTTCTTGATGTCTGAGGGAATTTCGTCTCTCTCATACATCTTGCTAACCAGATGGCAGGGTTTTGTCAGAACTGGCTCTCCCAAGGATGTCAGTAGTTCCAAAAGAATGTTGTCTACTCCCGGGGCCTTGTTTCGACTCAGGTCTTTCAGTGCTCTGTCAAACTCTTCACTCAGTCTCGTATCTCCTATTTCATCTTCATCTACATCCGCTTCCATTTCCATAATATTGTCCTCAAGTACATCACACTTGTATAGACCCTCTATATACCCCTTCCACCTTTCTGCTTTCCCTTCATTGCTTAGAACTGGGTTTCCATCTGAGCTCTTGATATTCATGCAAGTGGTTCTCTTTTCTCCAAAGGTCTCTCTAATTTTCCTGTAGGCAGTATCTATCTTACTCCTCGTGAGATAAGCCTCTACATCCTTACATTTGTCCTCTAGCCATCCCCGCTTAGCCATTTTGTACTTCGTGTCAATCTCATTTTTGAGACGTTTGTATTCCTTTTTGCCTGCTTCATTTACTGCATTTTTGTATTTTCTCCTTTCATCAATTAAATGCAGTATCTCTTCTGTTACCCATGAATTTCTACTACCCTTGTCTTTTTACCTACTTGATCTTCTGCTGCCTTCACTATTTCATCCCTCAAAGCTACCCATTCTTCTTCTACTGCATTTCTTTCCCCCATTCCTGTCAATTGTTCCCTTATGTTCTCCCTGAAACTCTGTACAACCTCTTGTTCTTTCATTTTTTCCTGGTCCCACATCCTTAAATTCCCACCTTTATGCAGTTTCTTCAGTTTTAATCTGCTGTTCATAACCAATAGATTGTGGTCAGAGTCCACATCTGCCCATGGAAATGTCTTACAATTTAAAACCTGGTTCCTAAATCTCTGTCTTACCATTAGATAATCTATCTGAAACCTTCTAGTATCTCCAGGGATCTTCCATGTATACAACCTTCTTTCATGATTCTTGAACCAAGTGTTAGCTATGATTAAGTTATGCTCTGTACCAGACGGCTTCCTCTTTCATTTCTTACCCCCAATCCATATTCACCTACTGTGTTTCCTTCTCTCCCTTTTCCTACTCTCGAATTCCAGTCACCCATGACTATTAAATTTTCGTCTCCCTTCACTACCTGAATAATTGCTTTTATCTCATCATGCATTTCATCAATTTCTTCATCGTCTGCAGAGCTAGTTGGCATATAAACTTGTACTACTGTAGTAGGTATGGGCTTCGTGTCTATCTTGGACCCAATAATGCGTTCACTATGCTGTTGATAGTAGCTTACCCGCACTCATATTTTTTTATTCATTATTAAACCTACTCCTGTATTACCGCTATTTGATTTTGTATTTATAACCCTGTATTCACCTGGCCAAAAGTCTTGTTTCTCCTGCCACCGAACTTCACTAACTCCCTCTATATCTAACTTTAACCTATCCACTTCCCTTTTTAAATTTTCTAACCTACCTTCCCGGTTAAGGGTTCTGACATTCCACGCTCCGATCCGTATAACGCCAGTTTTCTTTCTTCTGATAACGACGTCCTCCTGAGTAGTCCCCGCCCGGAGATCCGAATGGGGGAGTATTTTACCTCCGGAATATTTTACCCAAGAGGACGCCATCATCGTTTAATCATACAGTAAAGCTGCATGCCCTCGCGAAAAATGACGGCTGTAGTTTCCCCTTGCTTTCAGCCGTTAGCATTACCACAACAGCAAGGTCGTTTTGGTTAGTGTTACAAGGCCAGATCAGTCAATCATCCAGACTGTTGCCCCTGCAACTACTCAAAAGGCTCCCCCTCTTCAGGAACCACATGTTTGTCTGGCCTCTCAACAGATGCCCCTCCATTGTGGTTGCACCCACGGTACGGCTATCTGTATCGTTGAGGCACGCAAGCCTCCCCACCAAAGCAAGGTCCATCGTTCAAGGGTGGGGGTGGGGGTGGGGGTGGGGGTGGGGGAATAGATACATATTCTATATAATACGTGACACATAATGGTTTCTCCTTATTACATAGGGTTCACACAATCATTGTCCATTGTCCATTCAGAAATAAAATTATAATCATCCAGTTCAATTATTTTTTCTTTTTTTATCACATATAATATATGTTTCGCCAGGAGACGTTGCACACTGTTGTTAGAAGAGAGGCAAGTTTTTTCGCATACTCTGTGTAACATCTAATCGGTATTCCGTCATGTCCAGTGACATTCCCTGCGTTGAGCGATGTCAGGTGCTTTGCTGTCCCTTAGTCATTTATTTCGATATCTGCCGTTCTATCGTTCGAGCGACGATTTACGGGAGCAACTACAGTGGGATCTTCCTCTATGAAACAATTTTGGAAAAAGACGTTCAATATTTCAGCCTTGACTGTGACGGTCTCTGTTTCAACGCTATTACGGCCACAGATTGTCTGGACAGAGAGCTTCGATTCTTTTACTGATTTAACATAGTATCAGATCTTCTTAGGATTTTTTGTCCAGTTGGTAGATAGAGTTTTAGTTTCGTATTCGTTGAACGCTTCACACATAACACTCCTTACACTAATACTGACTTCGTTAGGGTTTTATTTGTCTGTGCAGCTTTGGCTGCATTTAATTTTGCAGTAAAGCTTTCTTTGTTTTCGTAGCAGTTTCCTAACATGATTGTCAAACCACGGTAGGTCTTTTCCATCCCTGACAATTCTGCTCGGTACGTACTTGCCTAAAGCGTGTTGTACGATGCTCTTGAACTCTGTCCGTTAATGCTCAGCATTGTCCTGCTGAAGATGAAATGTTCATGATCGCTTGTCAAGTGATCAAAAATCAGTCTGCTGTCGCTCTTGCTAAACATTAAAAAATCGTCCCTTCTTCCTTCGTATTCCTACTTACATCCATATCCAGTGATTCATTGGCTGCCTGATGATTACGGATTCCCTGATCTACGCTAACTGAGTTGAAACGTTCAGGTCTTTTTTTCACCAGGAGGGCAGGTCTAAGATGTTATTTTCATGAGGTGGTTTTCTGATTAACTGCTCAAGGTAGCTTTATGATAAGCCACTTACAATAATTTCACATGACTCTCTGTCGCTACTACCCGTCCTGATTACTTGAGTCTCCCAGTATATAACTGGTAAGTTAAAATCACCTAAACCTATTATATGATGAGTAAATTTAAGCGAAATATTCTTCAAGTTTCCCCTCAACGTTTCCGCCACTACTATTTCTGAGACAGGAGATGTACAAAAACATCTGGTGACCGTGTTTCATCCACCTTTAACTCTTATCTTCAAACAGATTGTTCCGCATTTGTAATCTTTACTAATCTCAATATACTCGTATACAATTGCATTTTTTATTGCAGTAAACACATCTTCACCTCCTGCGTTCAACCTATCTCTGCAAAAAATATTCCAGTCGAGTTTAGAATTTCTTTTTTATTAACCACTGGCTTCAGCCAGCTTTCTCCCGCTAGTACTATGTAGGCACTGTTATCGTTTATAACCGAGATTATAACCTCTGCTTCCACCCAACGGGCGAGACCAACTGTCTTCACCAAATCGGTAAACCACCTGTAGGAACCGAGGATGGCCTCTGAACCTACTGGTAACTGCAGTGGTATCCTCCGACAATTACCAATGGTCCGTCGTCGTCTCTGTTCATCTTCTGATGGTATGAAAACATTTTATTGTATTACATCTGTCTATCCATATATATTTTACTGAGGTTTGAAGCTCCTCTTGATGTTTTTCCGTGTTTGCGATTTAGAAATTGGGTTGTTTTGAAAATCAGCCTTATGCAAACACAATTAATTCATTTTTTTTATTTTTATATTTACCCAGACATGTTTCGACACTTACGTGTCATCTGCTGTGGGTCAAAAGATTTTTATTTTTGTAAAGTACAATATCAAATTTATAATAATTTATCTATTGTAGGCCTAAGAATTATAATATGTGCATTATTCTTTGTTTTGTTTAGACGCTCATCTTAAAATTACATCGGTAATTGAACTGCATTATTATAAATCGGTTTTTGCGCCCTTTTTTTCGTTTTTCGACAGCATTTCATCTGCAAATTAGCCATGAGGAAAAATTATTATGTATTTGCGAACAACTGTTTCGTGTGTAGAGATTACGTGCATTTCCTTACTTAAATTTTTTGTCCTGTTGCGTGTCTCTCATTGATGCCTCGATCAGCTGCTACTCAGAGTACTGTTTCCATATAGTTTTTCACAAAATTTTCGCTCTCTAGTTCACCTCACATTTACTTTCACAAAATGTGGCGAAACGTGCAAAAATACAAATGTGTGTGAAATCTTATGGGACTTAACTGCTAAGGTCATCAGTCCCTAAGCTTACACACTACTTAACCTAAATGATCCTAAGGACAAACACACACACCCATGCCCGAGGGAGGACTCGATCCTCCGCCGGGACCAGCCTCACAGTCCATGCCTGCAGCGCCCTAGACCGCTCGGCTAATCCTGCGCGGCAGGCGAAACGTGATCTGATCAGATAGACACTTCTGACTACATACTTAGTGGGAGGTATTATGTTATTGTCGCTGCTCACTTGTTCATCGTTGGTCTTGTGTTTGTTGTGGCGGAAATTTTGATTACTTCGTCACAACTAGTGTGGTTTAGCTGCTGGAGGGCAGAATATATATATATATATATATATATATATGTGTGTGTGTGTGTGTGTGTGTGTGTGTGTGTGTGTGTGTGTGCGGAATGAGAGAGAGAGTGAATGAGAGAGAGAGAGAGAGAGAGAGAGAGAGAGAGAGAGAGAACTGGAAGCGAGGATGGCGAGGGAACCGAGAAAACAGAAGTTTTTTTTCGATATTTGAGACTGTTTGATAGTTAAGTTTTATGTTGGGAGGTGCCTTTGTATAGTTCATTGAGTGTTCCAAACTGTTTTGTTGCCCAGTGTTGTATCGTCAAACAAGACCCACGTTCCTTGTATTATCGCTTTTTGTATGTGGTAGTGCTCTTCTATTTTGTGTTTTTGATAGAGACTGTTGCTTTCTATGAGGATCTTTAGACCAGTCCTCATACTTCTTGAATGGTGGATTTCTTGTATTAGATGATCTGCAAAAGTGGAGTGTGTACTATGACTTCTAAGGGCTCTGAGGTATTCAGAGAACTTCGTTTTGAAATTTCTGCATTTTTAGCTTACGCAGACCGACTGGCATGAACTACAGGTTAACTGGTATATTGCAGCTTTGGAGAATGTGTATGCTGAGGTGCTTAGATGTTCCTGTACTATGTTACTTGTGCGGAATGATATTTGTAGTCCTTGTCTGTATGTTTCCCACCCTGTGGACGGTTTTGTTACTGTATGTTAGTATGTGCCATGCTGTATTGTTTGTAGGGTGTTCCTGGTTTCCTGTGTTTGTCTAGAGTTTGTGATCTTGGTTCTCTGTTGGGGCTGGTGATTTGTTTATGATTTGTTCTCTTTTAATTTGTTTTTTTAATGTTGTTGTTCAGTTTGTTCATCATTTGTGTGTTGTCGCGAATCCCTCTGGATATCTGGTATATGATGTTCAGTTATTATGTGTAGTTTAGTTTGTCCAGTGGAGGTCTGTTGAGTATGTGTAGCACGTGTTTGAAACTTGATGTTAGTGTGCTTGGGGGTTGTTGGAGTTTATGTGAATGGTTGTACTGGTGGCTATAGGTTTCTTAGAAATTCCGATATTATCGTTTATTGTTGATTCTGTGTACGCTGATGTCTAAGAAATTAAGTTTCATTTCCTTTTCTGTCTCAATGGTGGATTTTCTTTTTGGGTGAACTGCATTTATGTCACTGTGTAATTGTTTTGTTCAGGTGTCTGTTTCATCAATCAAGCAATTGATGTCATCCACATGTTGGTACCAGTATATGATCTTGTACTGTTTTGGATGTTTGATGTCACTGAATATTTTGCTTTCAATGTGGTTTAGAAATATGTTTGCAAGTAGACTGCTGATGGGTAAGCCCATTGGTAGGCCATCTTTTTATAGACAGAACTCCTTCTTGAAAGTGAAGTAGTTCTGTTCTGCTATAATCTTTAGGGTGGCTTCTGTTTCATCTATGTGTGCAATTGTTATTTCCCCTTGATAACTACAGCTGTTTTTTTAACAATACTGATTGTTTCTTCTATTGGCACATTTGTGTACATGGATGTCAAAATACACCATAGTGCTGCTGAGGTTACGCTTATATCTTATAGCTTTTCTATTAGTTCACTGATATTTTTTAGATTTCTGTTGTTTCTAAAAGTGTATAATTTCTGTATCATTTTATGTAACTGTCTAGCTAGGTGGTAGGAAGGTGAATTTTTGAAACTGATTATGAGCCTGATTGGACAGTTATTGTTATGTATCTTTGGTAAACTATTGAAGCTGGGTGCTTTGAGATTCTTTTGTGTCATGTATTTCGTTAAGTTTCTGTGATGGCGATTTTGAGGTTTTTTAAGAGTTTTTGTATGTTTCTTTGGTACCTCATGGTAGGATCATTGATTAATTTGATGATGTTGTACTGTTTTGTGGATATATTTTGTTCTGTTGTTTTTGTTTTTGAGATGATGTGGATCTTGTTCTCCTTGATTATGTGTTTTATCTCTTCTGCTACAAGTTCCCTTGTCATGTTTGCATTGAAATCTGGGTTGTCCAAATTTTCTTCTTGATTTATTATGTATCCTGTTCCTGTGATCAGCTTTTCTATGATTTTCTGTCACAAGTTTGTGTTTGTGTTGTATTTTGGTCCGTTTTCAAGTAATTCTCGTTCTTGTTTTATTAATTCTACGAGTGTCAGTCAAATTGACACGTCTGTTATGGAACTTGTGTTGGGCCCCTACTCTCCCTTCTTTATTTATTGTTGTGGCAGGTCTCATGAGGTGATTCAGTACTTTGTTTTGTGCTTTTTTCTTTTTATTCGTTAGTATTTCTGTGCAAGACCTGATTTCTTGAGTTATGCCGTCGAAATGTACTGGTGTTTTTAAGAGATTAGCTAATTCAAGGTGTGTTTACACCTGAAGATTAAGCTGCTGTTTTTTCGCATACAGGAAACGATTTTCCTTTTCTAACCAAATACTTTCTGTTTTTCTTTACGCTACTTGTGCTGCAAATGACTTGCTGTTTACACTAACTTTTACAAAAACAGGGATTATGTTATTACTTAGAAAGATTTTGTTATACCTGATGTTGAAGATATTTTTGGCAGCTGTACTGTTGTGTTCTTGAACTTGTTTTAGAGCTTCGTTGGAAATGCTTGGCTTGGCTTTGAGAGACTCATGCTTGAAGCTCATCCTGCTGTTTTTCCGTGTTTGCGATTTAAAAACTGGATTGTTTTGAAAATTGTCTACGATCGCTCAGCGACGATACACTCTTTCCTCCAATATAGATGCAGCAGATGCGGCAAGAAATCTATTCAATCTGATGTAAAAGTCATAAGCGAAGAAACATAGAATAATTTGAGTTGACTGCCCTATTTCCGCTGCCATTATACTTCCTCTTCCTCACGGTGTCTTCCACACCGCCATAAATAGTAATTTGATATACGTGGAGATTCTTATTAATGTTTTAACCCCCGCCCTCCTCAAGCGACGTAGATGAAGCTGAGACAAGTAAATTAATGTAAGACTGCAAGTGCCAGTAAATACCCCAAAAGTGGGTGATAAATGTTGAGCTAGTGACGTCACCAGATCACGTACCTCGTCAAAAGTGCAGATGCGTGCGTGAATGGATGACGGAGATGATGGAGCGATGCAATACTTGCATTCAAGCAAATGGTGCACATTTCGAACATATTTCGTAAATGTGATCTATTGTAAACGCAGACGTTACAAAGTGATTATACTCGCTCTAACCAAGCAAAAGTCTTTATTTAGTGAAGAAAACGTATGTCATTTACTGGTACCGGCGCCATTCGGAAATTTGTACTCATTTTCTTCGGACGCAGTACGGTGGGCATTTGTGATACTGCACTTAAACCAACGGAGACTGCAAGACCGGTATATTAAATAATAAATCTTACCTCAGAGTAAACACGTAATTGTGTAACGCAGTGAAAACAATAATGTCAGGCAGAAGCAAGATTCCATCCCTGAGACTGTAATGGTACTTGAATTACGTAACCATTACGGCACCTCACCTCAACCTCTCGATACCAGCAATATTCTACTGTGTTTCTGTAAAATAGTTAACATATTTCTGTGACATCATTCAGATTTGATTTCATTAATGTAGAGGTACTTCGATACATTGATATGTATATATTGCAATGATATTATTCTTATGTGTATTCTTTCTTTTGTTACTATGATCTTTGACGTACTTGTAACTCTGATTTTTGGGCGCGTAGGCGGTTATTAGAGAGTCAAACTTTGGTCGTTATGTTAAAAAGAGGCAAATTGTAGTCATTTTATGAAATGTGAACTTTAACAGTGAGGAAGATATTTTCAAGTATGTTTTATATTGTGAAGCGATGTTCTGGAACGGGTTACATGATATTGCAACAAAAATAATAAAAAAGAAGTGTAACTTAAATTCGGAGTGCTGATTACTGCTGATTGCATTTTTACATCAACATTGTCCTAACTTGCAAAAGTTTAATCTTCAAGAATGGTTTATGAAACACATATATCAAATTTTTGAATATTGCAGAATAACACCTAGGCCTCTTTGCATCCGAGCTTGGAATCATCACTACCTAGATTTTCGACGATTGAGCCATGAGTTCACGACGAGACCAGCGTGGGAAAGACGAAAAGATGAGTGCCTAGTTTATCCAATATTTCAAGAAATGACTTTATTAACTGTGCTCTAATGACACCTGCCACATAATATAACTCTGTTGTTGCCCGAAAATGCAATATTTAGCAGACTGAGCAACACTACAATCATAATTAATTTTTGATCTTTGTTATGGTATGGCTGTTAGAAGCCTCACATGGTGAAGTCGCGCACGTAGACCCAGAGGCACGTCGACGTTTATACTTGATTTGGGTTGGGATGGTCAGGTGCGATAGACCGATAGGTCCAACCACTGCACGTGCAGCAAGGTACGCCATATGATGACGACAAGGCCAAACATTTGCAATGCACTTTTGGAGCGTACTTCCTGACGTTTAGGAGCCACCTCTTTCTTACATTAAATTACTTTTCTCAGAGTCAACTACGTCGCTTCGAGGGTTTTTGAAAGTTAATAAGAATCACCCAGCTTGCTATTGTACATACAACGCTGAAATAAAAAAATCTGTCATATAATTACAAAAATTATGAAATTACCGTCACTCCTAAATTTCGTATAAGGAAATTAATAATCTGCGAGAGTGAAAATTTGTACCAAGGCAGGAAATTAATAAATTGTGGCACTCGTTTTGATTACAGGAACGTCCCCCAAGCGGTTACCAACGCTTTTTTAAAATGCAGAAGGGTAAGGTAGGTAAAGTTCCGCATTCTGGTCCTAGATGTACCATTCGCGTCCGACCGACCACCTTGCCATCCCCTGCCAACGATGTCACTGGTTGGGGTACGGCGGGGCATGTTGTCACGACACTGTTCTCCAGGTCCTCGTCCCTCTGAATGTGCTTAGTGTATTCCTCTCTTGGTCTCCCTCTACGATTTTTACCCTCCACGCTGCCCTCCAATACTAAATTGGTGATCTATTGATGCCTCAGAACATGTCGTACCAACCAGTCCCTTCTTCTTGTCAAGTTATGCCACAAACTCCTCTTCTCCCCAATTCTATTCAATACCTCCTCATTAGTTATGTGATCTACCCATCTAATCTTCAGCATCCTTCTGTAGCAACACATTTCGAAAGCTTCTATTCTCTTCTTGTCCAAACTATTTATCGTCCATGTTTCACTCCCATGCATGGCTACACTCCATACAAATACTTTCAGAAACGACTTCCTGACACTTACATCTATACTCGATGTTGAAACTTCCTGGCAGATTAAAACTGTGTGCCCGACCGAGACTCGAACTCGGGACCTTTGCCTTTCGCGGGCAAGAGCTCTACCAACTGAGCTACCGAAGCACGACTCACGTCCGGTACTCACAGCTTTACTTCTACCAGTACCTCGTCTCCTACCTTCCAAACTTTACAGAAGCTCTCCTGCGAGACATGCAGAACTAGCACTCCTGAAAGAAAGGATATTGCGGAGACATGGCTTAGCCACAGCCTGGGGCAGTCGTGCTTCGGTAGCTCAGTTGGTAGAGCACTTGCCCGCGAAAGGCGAAGGTCCCGAGTTCGAGTCTCGGTCGGGCACACAGTTTTAATCTGCCAGGAAGTTTCAGATCAGCGCACACTCCGCTGCAGAGTGAAAATCTCATTCTGGAAACATCCCCCAGGCTGTGGCTAAGCCATGTCTCCGCAATATCCTTTCTTTCAGGAGTGCTAGTTCTGCATGTCTCGCAGGAGAGCTTCTGTAAAGTTTGGAAGGTAGGAGACGAGGTATTGGTAGAAGTAAAGCTGTGAGTACCGGACGTGAGTCGTGCTTCGGTAGCTCAGTTGGTAGAGCACTTGCCCGCAAAAGGCAAAGGTCCCGAGTTCGAGTCTCGGTCGGGCACACAGTTTTAATCTGCCAGGAAGTTTCATATCAGCGCACACTCCGCTGCAGAGTGAAAATCTCATTCTGGAAACATCCCCCAGGCTGCGGCTAAGCCATGTCTCCGCAATATCCTTTCTTTCAGGAGTGCTAGTTCTGCATGTCTCGCAGGAGAGCTTCTGTAAAGTTTGGAAGGTAGGAGACGAGGTACTGGTAGAAGTAAAGCTGTGAGTACCGGACGTGAGTCGTGCTTCGGTAGCTCAGTTGGTGGAGCACTTGCCCGCAAAAGGCAAAGGTCCCGAGTTCGAGTCTCGGTCGGGCACACAGTTTTAATCTGCCAGGAAGTTTCATATCAGCGCACACTCCGCTGCAGAGTGAAAATCTCATTCTGGAAACATCCCCCAGGCTGTGGCTAAGCCATGTCTCCGCAATATCCTTTCTTTCAGGAGTGCTAGTTCTGCATGTCTCGCAGGAGAGCTTCTGTAAAGTTTGGAAGGTAGGAGACGAGGTACTGGTAGAAGTAAAGCTGTGAGTACCGGACGTGAGTCGTGCTTCGGTAGCTCAGTTGGTAGAGCACTTGCCCGCGAAAGGCAAAGGTCCCGAGTTCGAGTCTCGGTCGGGCACACAGTTTTAATCTGCCAGGAAGTTTCATATCAGCGCACACTCCGCTGCAGAGTGAAAATCTCATTCTGGGAACATCCCCCAGGCTGTGGCTAAGCCATGTCTCCGCAATATCCTTTCCTTTAGGAGTGATAGTTCTGCATGTCTCGCAGGAGAGCTTCTGTAAAGTTTGGAAGGTAGGAGACGAGGTACTGGTAGAAGTAAAGCTGTGAGTACCGGACGTGAGTCGTGCTTCGGTAGCTCAGTTGGTAGAGCACTTGCCCGCGAGAGGCAAAGGTCCCGAGTTCGAGTCTCGGTCGGGCACACAGTTTTAATCTGCCAGGAAGTTTCATATCAGCGCACACTCCGCTGCAGAGTGAAAATCTCATTCTGGGAACATCCCCCAGGCTGTGGCTAAGCCATGTCTCCGCAATATCCTTTCTTTCAGGAGTGCTAGTTCTGCATGTCTCGCAGGAGAGCTTCTGTAAAGTTTTGGAAGGTAGGAGACGAGGTACTGCTAGAAGTAAAGTTGTGAGTACCGGACGTGAGTCGTGCTTCGGTAGCTCAGTTGGTAGAGCACTTGCCCGCGAAAGGCAAAGGTCCCGAGTTCGAGTCTCGGTCGGGCACACAGTTTTAATCTGCCAGGAAGTTTCATATCAGCGCACACTCCGCTGCAGAGTGAAAATCTCATTCTGGGAACATCCCCCAGGCTGTGGCTAAGCCATGTCTCCGCAATATCCTTTCCTTCAGGAGTGATAGTTCTGCATGTCTCGCAGGAGAGCTTCTGTAAAGTTTGGAAGGTAGGAGACGAGGTACTGGTAGAAGTAAAGCTGTGAGTACCGGACGTGAGTCGTGCTCCGGTAGCTCAGTTGGTAGAGCACTTGCCCGCGAAAGGCAAAGGTCCCGAGTTCGAGTCTCTGTCGGGCACACAGTTTTAATCTGCCAGGAAGTTTCATATCAGCGCACACTCCGCTGCAGAGTGAAAATCTCATTCTGGGAACATCCCCCAGGCTGTGGCTAAGCCATGTCTCCGCAATATCCTTTCTTTCAGGAGTGCTAGTTCTGCATGTCTCGCAGGAGAGCTTCTGTAAAGTTTGGAAGGTAGGAGACGACGTACTGGTAGAAGTAAAGCTGTGAGTACCGGACGTGAGTCGTGCTTCGGTAGCTCAGTTGTCAGTCGTGCTCCGGCACTCGGCCAGTGCACATCGCGCGGTGACGGGCGGTAGCGCGGGCCAGTGTTTACGTCGCGAGCAGTGCTGTGGTGGCGAGCTGCGCAGCGTGTGCGAACGCTGTTAACGTTTGTTTCTGTACCACTGTTGTAAGTAAGATGTCGACAATTAACAGAGCGAACAGCGTTCAGTGTGTTTTCGATCGTGCTGCCTTGCGACCGACGGCTTTCGAAATCCATGAGTGGATTTTTGAGGATCTGAAATTGCCGGAAGATATAGTCGACACGTTCCAGTTGGACTTTGTGCAGTACTCGTTATTTATCAAATTTATTTCGAGTGACACTTATGAGAAATTCGTTGAGGAGCATGCTGGTGTGAGACCATTTCGTCATAATGATGGCAGTATTAGCAATGTCCAAATCGTGCCGTCGGGATACGGAGTGAGAACCGTCAGGGTATTTAATGTGCCACCTGAGTGCCCTAATGACCTGATAGCACGTTCTCTGTCACTGTACGGCGTTGTTTTGTCGGTTACCAATGAAAAATGGTCGAGTGCATATCGCTACCAAGTTAACAGCGGGGTGCGAAGTGTACGTGTGGACTTAAAAAAGCATATACCTTCGTATGTTACCATTGGCGGCTGTCGTGCACAGGTAACTTACATTGGACAACCCCCTACCTGTTCGATCTGCCATTCAACAGAACATCTGCGGATGAACTGTACACGTCGACGTCCATTTCAACTTCCACGGGAACGTCCTGCAGACGGTAGTGAAAAGCTTGTTCCGCTATTGAGTGAGGTAGTCGCGGGGACGGTACCACCACCTCGGCAGCCGGAACGTGTTAGCGAGGCGGAGATGCCAGTTCAGGTGGAATGCAGTGCCCAAGACATTTGCGGTAGGACGGACGTCGATCCGGCACCGTCATCCTCACCGGGGCAGTTACCGCTGGATAACAACGATGCACCAGCCACCTCTGAAACTAAGCCGTGTGAGATACAGGAGCGGGTGCAGATCAGTTTGCCTGAACCGCCCCTATCGGTAGAGACTGCAGCAGACACGCAGAAAGGCCGCCGAAGGAGAAGCAAAGGGAATAGTAGCAAAGAGGAAAAGTCGGATGATTTGAGACCCGTACACATGTCAGAAAGTGGCAGCGAGACTGAACCTCCATCTTCTTGCTCCGTGCGCTGCGAGGACACCGCGAGGCAAGAACGCATTCGTGAACAGACCAAACACCTGAAGGCACTACTGAGCGCTGAGAGGGAACAGAGCACCGTAACGGCTAAGAGGAAGAGCGAGCAGAGCAGCGAGCAGCTGCAGCAGCGCTCCCGCAGGAACTCGCTGACGTCAGTCGCAGCCCCGCGTGTTGGTCAGGCGGATGCGACCACGTTGACAGACTCAGCCGGCGGTGGCGGGCAGGGCGGCGCGCGCACCGCGAAGCACCCCGACAGCAATGAGCCGTGGTGGCAGCAGGACGAGGAGATGCAGCAGTAGCTGCTCTCGCGCATGACCATCGCGCTGCGACATTTCCACTCTCTGAGTACTCCAGACGTTCCCAACGAGTTTGATTCAAAGACGTCGAGAAGGACGATCCAACACAGAGCTCATTGTCCTCTGAACCATCATGTGCGATAGCCAAACCTACAACGTTACCACACTTAACGTCAATAGAATTCACAGTGCGGTGAAACTCCGTTCGCTAACTGATTTCTTGTATGGTACCAGCGTTGACATTGCCCTCCTACAGGAGGTAATCACAGTCTTAGAAGTGCCCGGTTACGTTCTCATTGATAACATCAATCTCCAGGATGCTGTAGGCACTGCCATACTTCTGCGCGACGGTATACCATTTACGGATGTGCAGCGGCTGCCTAGTGGTCGTGGCATTTCTCTTCGAGTGAATGGTGTGCAGATTGTTAACGTGTACGCTCCCTCAGGTAGCACTCATAAGAGAGATCGCTCAGCATTTTATAAAAACGAGGTTCCCATTCTTCTTAGCGCTTATCGTGCACATCTCATCCTCGGTGGTGACTTCAATTGTGTGCTTAACGACAGAGACCAAACTCCTCACACGAACAGATGTATCGAACTTGAACATTTAATTCATGGCATGCGTCTTCACGATACATGGCAACAACTGCACGGTGAACGGGTAGCGTACACCTTCGTAACTAGTCATTCTGCCAGTCGGTTGGATAGGATCTATGTGTCCGAGGCCCTCCAGCGACACGCTGTGAACTGTGACATAGCTCCTGTCAACATCTCCGACCATTGTGCGTATCAGTGTTACCTTAACCTACGCCGCCAGCAAATATACCGCGGGAAAGGCTACTGGAAATTGAATGTCAGCCTTCTGCAGGATGCCCAACTTGAAGAGGAGGTGAACATGACGTGGCAACAGCTCCAGCGGCAACGACGTCGTTACGATAGCGCTCTCCAGTGGTGGACTCAGTGTGCTAAGCCTAAATTACGCCTCACCCTCATGAGTTACGCCCGACAAAAAAGCTTTTGGCAGAAACAGACTATTGAGTTTTATTATCGCTGTTTGAGAGAACTGTACAGTCGTGCTAACAATCCTTCTGGCGATATCGACATAAAGATCAAACGATATAAAGCGAAAATCACGGCGCTACAACGCCAACGAATGCAAGGCATCATCGTGCGAGCCCACCCCAAGGACGTTGCCGCCGAAGAACGGGCCTCTCTGTACCACATCCTGAGAACGACGAAACGGTGTAAAGCCATGTTGATTGAAGCCGTTGTTGATGACGCTGAGAATGCCATCACGAAGCAACGTGACATCATCTCGCACGTCTACGACTATTATAGTCAACTTTACAAGAAGCAAGCCGTTGATGAACACTCGTGCGACGATTTTCTTAGGACCTTGAGCTGTCGCTTGTCGCAACAGGATACTGCAAATCTGGAATCTCTTTTCACAGAGGACGAAATCCGACTGGCGGTCCACAGTGCAAAGAAAGGGAAGTCACCAGGACCCGACGGTCTCAGCGCTGAGTTTTACCAGCGTTACTGGAACCTCCTCGGTCCGACGCTCCTCGAGATCGCGAATGAACTCTGGCACCTGGAAGTTATACCCAAGGCATTTACGGAAGGTATCATCCTGCCCTTACCGCAAAAAGGGAACAGCAGGAAGGTCGAAAACATGCGACCCATCACACTCCTGAATGCCGACTTCAAAATCATCACCAGATCGATTAAGCTAAGGATGCAAACCGTTATGTACAAGGTTTTGGGCAGTTACCAGTACAGTGTAGTGCAAGGCCGAAGTGCAATCTCAGCAGCCTGCGATTTGAGGGACATCATCTGTTCGTATGCTGAAACCAAAGGACAGGGCGCTCTGATCTTTCTAGATTTTGAGAAGGCTTATGACCGTGTACGTCATGACTTCCTCTTTAAAAGCATGAAGAAACTAGGTTTTGGACTTCATCTCATAGAATTAATTCGCAAACTTACTACAAACGCCTCTTCACGGATTCTCATTAATGGCCACTTTACAAAAGAAGTTTCCATTGAGCAATCCGTCCGCCAAGGATGTCCTCTGTCAATGATTTTGTACGCCATTGCAGTGGAGCCGCTACTGAACAACTTGGCGCATAGCGGGATCGGACTTAGCGTCCAGTCTGTCACTATCCCATGCATTGCGTATGCTGACGATGTATGCGTAACTGTGTCATCATCGCAACAACTTCTGTCAGCGGAAACTCTTTTACAAAAATTCACGTTTCTTTCAGGAGCAATACTCAATAGAACTAAAACCACAGCTTTGCAGATCGGTGGCGGTATCGGAGACATATCCCATGTTACCTGGTGCAAGGTCAAGGATTCTCACACAACCCTCGGTGTTACTTTTGAGGCCAAACCAGACAAATTCCTGACGAAGAACTGGTCACACATGCTTAATAAATTACGTGCTGCTTTGATACTTCACTCCGACCGTGACTTGAACATACTACAGAAAGTTAAGACCATCGAGATCGCCATTACGAGCAAGATGACTTATTTGGCGCAAATTCTTCCCATCTCCGACCATCTAGCCAAGAGTATACAACAAGCGTTATGTTGGTTTCTTTTTAGGGGGCACATTTTCAAAGTTCAATTCGATACCTTAACCTTACCTTCGTTTAAAGGTGGCCTTAACCTCATTAAAGTACACAAAAAATGTGTCACCCTGCTCCTAAATCGCATCAGGAAGGAGTTCCGTACCCGGAGGACCAGTATCATCACAAACCTCATTCAGCGGTGGAAGCCTCATAGCCTTGACCCACCCGTTAATATCGCCGGCATTCCACTTGCTTACCGACATGTGCGACTGTACTACATGGAAATGAGCTACATTCGACACAACATCGTCGATAACGGAAGCCTGACGAACAGGAAGCTTTATGGCCTTCTCACGACAACAAACCACAGGAATCGTCTCGAAGAAAAACATCCACATACACATTGGAGTATCGTATGGCGGAATGTGCACAGCGACGTGTTACCGTCACGCGTCATAGCCGATTGGTATCTAACAGTCAACGATAAAGTAGCAACGAATGAAAAGCTACATAAAATTGGCCTTCATCCAACGCCCAACTGTGACGCATGCGGAAGGGTCGATACGCTTCTTCATAGGTTCACGTGCGGACATGCAGAAGAAATTACTATATTTCTTCGTCAACGATTGTCGGTGATAGACCGTACGACGCCCTGTGGTGT
Source organism: Schistocerca americana (assembly GCF_021461395.2). Classification (NCBI taxonomy): domain Eukaryota; kingdom Metazoa; phylum Arthropoda; class Insecta; order Orthoptera; family Acrididae; genus Schistocerca; species Schistocerca americana. The sequence continues at coordinate 481,671,036 of NC_060124.1, read as the reverse complement.
AGATCTTTTAGAGATCATTCAGCCACAAAAACTGAGATATCCACGAGCAAAAAACAACGCTGCAACGTGGATCATGGGCCACACAGCATCGTTTATTATGCAGAATAGGCATGCTACTTTCCTCGACTATTATTCTTACATAGAAATTGAACACTTTAAAATGAGACAACACTGTGACTACAGGAGGATATTTGGAAATATGCTGAACATCATAATTAACGGTTAAATGCTTCAAATACAATCTTTCGGATCGCAGAGGTTGCCAGTGACCTGTATGTATGACTCCCATTTGCTTCCTGGGACTTTAGCACTTGCCGCAATTTTACGATACTATTCAGATGCTCACCAATGCAGAAGGCATTTTTTCTTTCCCATTTTCGCTTTCACATTTCCCTTCTCTCGCGGAGCGAGCGGAGCAACCTTCCTTCAATTATGAAGTGATAGTCTTTTGTGCACCATAACAATTTCTGTTTACTACTTGGAAAAAAAAAAAAAAAAAAAAAAAAAAGAAAAAAAAAAAAAAAATCCTCAAGAAGACATTTCATTTCTTATATTGCGCTACAGCAGCCTAGCAATGATATACACTTTGTTCATTCTTTCTTATTACAAATTGGCAATACATAAAAAAAAAAAGGCAGGTCTAAAAAAAAAAAAAAAAAAAAAAAAAAAAAAAAAAAAAAAAAGATGGATAGAGTGTCTTCCAGGTAAGCAGGAGATCCCGGGTTCGAGTCCCGGTCGAGGCAGACATTTTCATCTGTCCCCGTTGATATATATAAACGCCCGTGAGAAGCTGACGTTATTAATATGATTCTAATTTCGTTTAATTCTATATTACGCCACTGTCGAAGAGCGCGCGGAGAAAAACAACACCTACCACTTTCCGTGCGAGCTCTGATTTCCTTACTCAATTATGATGATTGTTTCCCTCTATGCAGGCTGGTGAAAAAAAAAAATGCACTAGGTAGAGAAACTTGATGACTGAAATTTCGCGTGGAGACCCTGCCGCAACGAGAAGCGACTTTGTTTGAATGGTGTCGACCCTCTCCCCCTTCTTCCGCGATAATACGAAACGTGTTGCCATTCTTTGAACTTTCTCGATGTACTCCGTCAGAAAAAAAAAAAAAAAAAAAAAAAAAAAAAAAAAAAAAGTTGGTAGAGCACTTGCCCGCGAAAGGCAAAGGTCCCGAGTTCGAGTCTCGGTCGGGCACACAGTTTTAATCTGCCAGGAAGTTTCATATCTGCGCACACTCCGCTGCAGAGTGAAAATCTCATTCTGGAAACATCCCCCAGGCTGTGGCTAAGCCATGTCTCCGCAATATCCTTTCTTTCAGGAATGCTAGTTCTGCATGTCTCGCAGGAGAGCTTCTGTAAAGTTTGGAAGGTAGGAGACGAGGTATTGGTAGAAGTAAAGCTGTGAGTACCGGACGTGAGTCGTGCTTCGGTAGCTCAGTTGGTAGAGCACTTGCCCGCGAAAGGCAAAGGTCCCGAGTTCGAGTCTCGGTCGGGCACACAGTTTTAATCTGCCAGGAAGTTTCATATCAGCGCACACTCCGCTGCAGAGTGAAAATCTCATTCTATACTCGATGTTAACAAATTTCTCTTCTTCAGAACAGCTTTCCTTGCCATTGCCAGTCTACACTTTATATTCTCTCTACTTCAACCATCATCAGATATTTTGCTCCCCAAATGGCAAAACTCCTTTACTACTTTAAGTGTATCATTTCCTAATCTAATTCCCTCAGCATCACACGACTTAATTCGATTACATTCCATTATCCTCGTTTTGCTTTTGTTGATGTTCATCTCGTAACCTCCTTTCAAGATACTGTTCATTCCGTTCAACTGCTCTTCCAAGTCCTTTGCTGTCTCTGACAGAATTATAATTTCATCGGCGAAGCTTAAAGTTTTTATTTTTTCTAGATGGATTTTAATACCTACTCCGAATTTTTCTTTTGTTTCCTTTACTGCTTGCTCAATATACAGATTGAATAACATCGGGGAGAGGCTACAACCCTATCTCACTCCCTTCCCAACCACTGCTTCCCTTTCATGGTCATCGACCCTTACAACTGCCATCTGATTTCTGTACAAATTGTAAATAGCCTTTCGCTCCCTGTATTTTACCCCTGCCACCTTCAGAATTTGAAAGAGGGTATTCCGGTCAACATTGTCACAAGCTTTCTCTAAGTCTACAAATGCTAGAAACATAGGTTTGCCTTTCCTTAATCTTTCTTCTAAGATAAGTCGTAGGGTCAATAGAATTTGAAAGAGGGTATTCCGGTCAACATTGTCACAAGCTTTCTCTAAGTCTACAAATGCTAGAAACATAGGTTTGCCTTTCCTTAATCTTTCTTCTAAGATAAATCGTAGGGTCAATATTCCCTCACGTGTTCCAATATTTCTACGGAATCCAAACTGATCTTCCCCAAGGTTGGCTTCTACCAGTTTTTCCATTCGTCTGTAAAGAATTCGCGTTAGTATTTTGCAGCCGTGACTTTATCTCTTATTGATTACTATTTGTTGCTCCATGAATCTGAGCGAAACTTTGATTATGTCTCGTCAAATTTTTACGGTATAGCTAAAGATGAGTTTCAGGACCGCAGTATACGATGAACCAAATATGCTTTGCTAATTCGCAGTGCTATGCTTGGACGTTTAGTCCATTCTAAACGTCTATGCCGTCAGCCACGTGAGCTAAGGCTGTCGTTTCACTCGGCATAAGGCAGTGACGCAGAGCTCAGGAATTGGCTTCCCTAGAGTGTGCTAAAGCGCCGAGGTTTTCTCGTATTCATAGCGTCGAGAAAGAGCTCTTCCACTGTGTAAATGGGTGAGCAGGTTTTAACACAGCCTCCGTAATAGAGCTCTCCCAACAGTAACGTCTACTCCTACTGCAGCAAAGGATGTGTTTTGAGAGCGTGTTTAACGTGGCTTAGACGGAAGCTGGAGAGCACGACCTAACGATGTCTACAATTAACGAACAGCAGTCTGTGTCTTTCTATAGTGCTGACTTTCATATGTTGCACATTTGAAAGTTGAATCAGACATAATTTTTGTATTGCGGTTGGATCCTATGCAGCCCCATTTGGAATGGCAAGAGTGAAGACGTATTATCCGAGACTCAGTGATGGTACAGCACAAGTGTAACTTTTTGCTCTTTCACTGACTTGATCACAGTTACTAACTTTGCAAGATTACAGGTTGTAGATTACTGTATATTTCTACTAACCAAAGGATGTGAATGCCTGTCTTAATTACAGAAGTGAAGGAGTCGAGTAACATCGTTTGAAGAAGCTTCATAATCGTATGTTACAGTCTAAAACATTTTATAAATAAGTTAAAAGCCAGTATATATCTATTGAGTTCCGCTTATCAGTGCGCCGTTAGTATACTTCAGCAATTTAGTACACATTCGTCATTGTAAGTCCACACATATAACTCCACTTAACCTCGCACAAACACATGCAAACGTTAACATTCTTAGGAATATCGCCCATTTATCAAAGGAGAGTGAGTCTATGCTCTTGCCTATACACTTTTTTGCAAATTTTCTACGATGTAGATCCTGTTGTTTAATATTGGGTGGTATCGCTTATTGTTCGTCTTCGATACTGTAACACACATTTGTTCTACTGCAAGCTCTTCTGTTTCCATATTTTTGGAGGTGGTAGAATATGAAACAAAACAAGAATGTCCAGAAGGTATGGGCACTAAATTGCATACCTTAACACCTATGACCACTTGCTGACCTTCGCAACTGTGAAACACATCTTTTATACTCAAAAAAGTGCCCATATCTCTTATGGTATGCATTTTAGAGCTCATATTTACTGTACTTTCTTTCTTGTCTTGGTCCATAATTCCACCTCTGAAAGTGGCCTACACTACAGTCTTAGCAACAATAGTACCTGTACATGTTTTCCTCTATCAGAGCTAACAAAACGGTTTTCGCTTCTAACTTTCGACATTGTTACACTTATTATCATCCCTGGAAGTTTGCAACATCAACGGGGAATCATCCTCTGTGTTAAGGAGAAAAAATGTTACTCCTCTCGAGAAAGTCTGCGAACACATTAGCTCCTCTCGTACGCAGGTTCCAAACCAAAGAATAATTCTTTAGTTTCTTGACCCCATTATTTTCTTGTAAGGAATAATATGCCGAATCGCTTGAACATCGGTATCGTGAAAGATAAAAAGGGGAAAATTTTTCGACAAGCCATAAATTCAAGCTGTTAATATATTGAAGAATATATACGGGAATGCTGTAACTTCCTAAACATTGCATAAAGAGTGTAGGGAATTCAAAGTTGAAATGGATTTTGGAAATAATATTACACCTTACCAAAAGTTTTTCAGCAGTCCAAGAGCAACTTTCCACATTCTTAAATCGCGAAAACTAAGGAGAAATGATTACTAGTGGAAACTACCTAAATTATCTTCGCTTTGCAAACGACAGTTATCTGTTTCCATATAGTACTGATGAGCCTCAACAAGGAACTGAATACTGAGTTGCTGGTTTTTGTATTTAGGGTCGCTTGAGAGTAATACTGGATGGACGGTAAAATAAATGGAGAGGAGAGTGAAAATGGCATGGAGTGCTTTCGGTAAAATAAAGTTCTCTGAATTACGCCGCTTAAATGCCTGAAGTGGAACGCTTACAGTGTGCATTATCCGTAATGACTTACAGCAGTGCGACATGGGCTTTCAACGTAAAACCATTGAAAACGTGAAGACTGATAAGTGAGCATTGGCCAGATGCGTGTTAGAAAATACCATTAAGTCTTCCTCGCCCCTCACCCCTCCCGATTCATTAACAAATCGAACTCCCACGGGAAAAACAGCTTCAAACGTCTGATTACTCTATAAGTGAGTTAATTTAGTTGCTTCAGACTATTCACCCATATATTAAACAAAAAATGAAAAGCAATAAATTAAAACGTCATGCATGATCATGAATCTTTACCGCACGACAAGTGGAACTGTAGCAAGCGATAAGCTAGAATGAGATTATCCCTCTGCAGCGGAGTGTGCGCTGATATGGAACTTCCTGGCAGATTAAAACTGTGAGCTGGACCGAGCCTCGAACTCGGGACCTTTGCCTTTCGCGGGCAAGTGTCTACCATCTGAGATTCCAAAGCACTTGCCCGCGAAAGGCAAAGGTCCCGAGATCGAGTCTCGGTCGGGCACACAGTTTTAATCTGCCAGGAAGTTTCAAGCGATAAACTGATTTCCTTTCATTACTTTTTGGGGGGATGTCGGCGAGAAAAAGTTTTGAATTGATTTGAAATAGTGTAAAGTTTATTGGAAGTAACTATGTGCTCTCATTCTCAGACACTGGATGGATATAGTCTGGGTAATTTTGGCGCCAAGAGTTGTGCCGACTTAAGACATATTGACAGATTCTCACTTTAATATTGGACTCATTGTGTTAACCTCTTAACGTAAGATTATGACAGCACCGAAAAATTTTTAAGTATGTCCTATAATTACATGAAGTGCTGAAAATAAAATTTTTGTTGAGCCTAGAAGCTGTTAGGTAGGCAACCTGTAACTAGGTCGCTTAGTGATATGGGTTAATAGAAACATGGGGACACGTATATTGGTCAGATGACAAGCCCGAATGGAAGACGTAACATTTGCCGTAATAAAAATGAAACGGAGGTCGACAGGACGTGTGCTATCGAAAATGGATGGTAAATGGACGAAGAAAATTCCTTGCAGATCCCGAGAGAAAAGAAAAGACTGAGACGATAGCCTAGTGGAAGGTGGATAGATGGTACTGAAGAACATGAATGCGCCGCACAGATGTGTGTAACTGAGAACTGTACAGAGGTGTACAAATGCCCCTCCCAGCCCGCCTGCACCTATCTCCGCCACAACCATTTAAGCAGCTCAACGGAGACGCAAGAGCACACGTGTACTCAAGCGCAGTGGTTAATGCAGGCCAACTTGGGTTTCCGCTAGTCTGGCAAGCTTCATGGGACCCGTCAACCTGCTGCAGCTGATAACAGCTTGCGCTGTCAATCCAGCGCGACTGGCCAGGTATATGTTTGCGCAGGTAGTTTAATGCTGCTCATTTATAACGCTGGGACACCAAAACGAACAAACCAAACTTCAAGGAGATTGGGGAGAAATCAGGAACTGAGGAATGTGTACCAGTCACGAAGAAGAGTGGATGTCCAGCAGGGGAAAAACTGTTGTGTGTTTATGAGGGGTGGCCGAGCGGTTCTAGGCGCTACAGTCTGGAACCGAGCGACCGCTACGGTCGCAGGTTCGAATCCTGCCTCGGGCATGGGTGTGTGTGATGTCCTTAGGTTAGTTAGGTTTAGGTAGTTCTAAGTTCTATGGGACTGATGACCTCATAAGTTAAGTCCCATAGTGCTCAGAGCCATTTGAATCATTTTGTTTATGAAGCAGCTTCAAGTAAATTGGTAGGTTTATCCCAATGTAACTCATATAAAAAGTTACTGAATACTCATTCGGGAAACTCGAGTATGTTACCACATGTTTGTAAATTTGATCAACAGTTTTCATCCATAAATATTTTGAAAGCGTTCAAAGATTTAGTGACTGACAAGTGTGTGGAAATGTGTACTAAGGAATTAAAAACCATTTAGGAGCATATGCGCTCTGTAAACTTAGGGCAAACACTGATTGAAAGAGGAAAAAAAATGTGGCTCAATGGATATCAAAACCGCATTCTAGTGTATGGAGCGAAGTACGAAGAAAGTTTGACATGAAAGAAAAACTTCTTGTTTAGAGAAGTACTCTTTAGATTAACATAATATGAAAAACGAACTTCGTGCCTGCTAATATGCATTTGGGGAATTTAGAATAAACTATTGTGGCTACTTGGAAAGAATTCATCGACCTCGAATACATGTGCTGTCAAAAGGAATTAAAATTAGTAAAACTGGGGTCATATATGGCCGAAACACACTAAGGTACAGAAACTAAACTTCCAAAAACTTAACTTTAGTTGGTTTTGCAGTACAATAAACGTTTGTAAACATTCGTCGCCAGTTTTGTAAAGGCCTCGTCGCTACTGCTGGGGAAACCGAGTTCCCACTGTTGTTACGGTGGGTCGATTTTGTGAGTTTGTGAAATGGCTTCAGTTGCAGTACAACGCTAAGACAATTTCCCCCTGCCAGTATTACACAGGTATGCCCCAGAGTCAGGTAACAGGACAGGAGAACGAAGGTTCTACAACACTCCAACAAATTAGTAACAAAGTCACAAAAATGAGTTAAAAGGTTTACCTATCTTTGTGTCTTGTTGAACAATGTAGTCTGCAACACTGCTTGTAATATAACACAAAAAGACCCTCAATGGCTAAGTGCAAATAATCATACGTAAACTTCAAAGTACATAACAAATGTAATTACAACAACTGTCTGTTCACTTCTGAGAGTTCAAAAAAATGTTCAAATGTGTGTGAAATCTTATGGGACTTAACTGCTAAAGTCATTAGTCCCTAAGCGTACACACTACTTAACCTAAATTATCCTAAGGACAAACACACACCCTTGCCCGAGGGAGGAATCGAATCTCCGCTGGGACCAGCCGCACAGTCCATGACTGCAGCGCCCCAGACCGCTCGGCTAATCCTGCGCGGCTCTGAGAGTTCACTGAATGAAGTTCCATCTCCAAGTCTGCTCCTGGCGATGATCTATAACGAAGTGGGCGAAAGACTGCTCTTCTATCTTCCGAGTAGGCTTCTGTCCGTTGTCGTCCGGTCACTGGCGGACTGTACTCGGCCGGCAATTAGTCGAGACGAAGTCGATATCTTCATCCTCAGCGCCGCCCGTGGCGCTGGTGAACTCGCGCAAGTGGCGAGTTCAAAATGGTTCAAATGGCTCTGAGCACTATGGGACTTAACTGCTGTGGTCATCAGTCCGCTAGAACTTAGAACGACTTAAACCTAACTAACCTAAGGACATCAAACACATCCATGCCCAAGGCAGGATTCGAACCTGCGACCGTAGAAGTGGCGAGTCTCTATGGCACTGGCACCAGCTCGCATCTTTTCACTTGTGGTGCTTTTGCCCTGGCTGAGTCTTGTTCGGACACAGCATAGACATCTTCAGGTTCTTAGATGCAAAGGATCTCGACTTTCAGAGATGGTACTGAAGACCATGAAGGTAACACACAGATGTGTTCTCATTACTAGAGAAAACATGTATTAGAAGTGAGCTGATGATGGTTCGAATTGAGAATAGCCAGTATTAGTCGAAAGAGGGTGAAGTTGGAGAGAAAACCGTTCATATCAAAATAAGCCAGAAATGCGTCGCAAAGGGAAAAAAGCACAAAATCCACCATTTCCTGGGCTACAATGACCAAAAATGAATATATATTTCATTGAGCCTCGTCTTGTGATAATCGGATATTTTCATCAACGTACGAACCCTACTCATAACAATACAGTAAAAGCGTACAGAATTAAATGCTACGTAGTGTAGCACACTAGGCAGACGAGCAGACAAGCAAGACTCCTTTAGCCTGCTTGGGTTGGGCTTAGCTTGGCTTGCATGAGTAGCCTACTCGTTCTGCTGATACCGTGTGGCACCTTGCCCGCCTGGCTAAGAGGCAAGTATGTGCAGGTCAAAAGCGGAATGTGTACTTCTCTGGCTCTGTACTGTACACAGGGGTATGGAGATGGCCTTTAATTAGTACTGGATACCAAACTACAGCTTAATATTATGACGATGGAGGTGCTAATGGTTGTGGTGGTGGTTACAATGATGGTGACAATTTTTTTTTTTTTTTCTATAGTTCGCGGACAATGTTCGCGAAGGACTCACTTACCGAGGGCGGCGAAATATTAGCCGATTATAACAAACTTATGAATGCTAATACATTTGAATAACATCATTTTGTGTTCGCTGTGAATTGGCTTGCTGGAAAGTTGGCATTACTTTTTGATACCCATGACGCAAACAGTGTCTCCACATTACGTCAAGCAGGGAGAATATATTCCTAACTTGTGAGATTTGTAGAGCTTGCTCTAGCAACTTTCGAACTAAAAGGGTAGGACATTTTGTGTTCAAGGAAGGACATAAGTACCAAGTCCACACAAGTACTACATATAGCCAACAAAAGAAGAAAACTTAAGCCTGTTAGAAGCACTTGAGATAAACAAACATTTAGTTCAAAACCCCAAACTCGTCCTAGATGATCAATTACGGCTGAGCATTACATTATGCAGTCAACCAGAGACATGCCCAATGACCGCCACAATGATACATAGTGCTACACGAAATTAAAACACAATAGAATTCCATATTCTTTACATAGCTTACCTCACAAACTTCAACATAATAACAATATAACTTTTAATATTGTGTATTTTAATCATGTGCTGTGCTAATATTGCCCACTGTGTAAACTTTAATTTACAATTTAAAACATGTTTACAATCTTGTAGCATGCTGCAGGTGAAAAGTAAACCCGCAACTTGTTTCATGATTGAAATAAATGGTTATAGCTCAGTCATAAGTCGCATTAAGAAGTATCTAGTTTATTTCGTAATGGTGCCAGGTTTCGGACAGCTATCTCCATTTTCAAATCATCTGTATCGTAAGTGTGACAACACAGGTGAAAGCCCATGTACACAAACTGCCACTGCACTGATGATCAAAGCGGCGCTGTGGCCGACTCAACAGCAGTGAATAGACCATATAGGACAAACTTTGGTCCTGTTCAGGTCCGTCAGTCCAACGGATGTTACACGATTGCCATTTACTTATGTTATTCTTTCTTGGGAAAAGATCGAATATAAAACTAAAATTTAGGTAACTAAGGTGTCACATAAATAAGTCTGTTCCAAATTGAAGCCGGCCGAAGTGGCCGTGCGGTTAAAGGCGCTGCAGTCTGGAACCGCAAGACCGCTACGGTCGCAGGTTCGAATCCTGCCTCGGGCATGGATGTTTGTGATCTCCTTAGGTTAGTTAGGTTTAACTAGTTCTAAGTTCTAGGGGACTAATGACCTCAGCAGTTGAGTCCCATAGTGCTCAGAGCCATTTGTTCCAAATTGAGATCGTAACGTACGAGGTGTGTGAGAAAAGTAGTGAGACTGACAACACTGCGAGCGATCTCGCAACGCTGTGTCGTTCTATTGGTGTAGACCGGTGTGTTCATCCCTTCCATATGCTCAGTCCGAGTTTCAGCTCTGTACAGTTATCACGTGATGTTTGAGAGTGCCATGAGTGAAGTTGTTTTTTTGGTTGTGCGTTACGAAAGTGGGACATCGAAATTTAGAGCAACATTGTGCTATCAAGTTTTGCATTAAACTTGGGGAAACCGCGAGTGTGACCTTTGGAAGTTGGAACAGGACTATGGGGAACATGCCTTAACAAGAGCACAAGTTTTTCGTTGACACAAATTATTTTTAGAAGACTGAGAACACACTGAAGATGAAACTCGCTCAGGGAGACCTTCAACTACAAAAACCAATGAAAATGCCGAATATGTGAGTGCCCAAATACCGGACATTTGCCACGCCGGACATTTGCCACGCCGGACATTTGTCACACTTGCCCCTTCGCCAGGTAGCGATCCCTCAGATAAGTCCCTCGTACTTCTGTCCGCTTTCAAACAACCAGTACGTAAGGGACCTTCTTCGACATCTTGGCGAAATACAGAGCTTCTTTTCCGAAATCGAAATATTTATATCTTTTGGGAAACGAAAGCAACTCAGACAATTATGTCAGTATGTAACTAGTTCTGCCAAGTATAAATATAGATCCCTCTGTCTGTACGGTAGCTTCCTTTCACGCTTACTAATTGCGATAGAAACAGTCCATCACCATGAGAGCAACAAGAAAGGAACTATATAAAGAGAATGCGAATGTACGCTAATCATTTCTTTTTTATCGCTGCATTTGTGCCTACTTTAATTACTACAACTGCATGCTCAAAAGACAATAAGGAAAGAAGAAATAGGTATGTGAATGTTTGAAAAGAAGAACGACATACTCTATATTAATTTACTCTCTAAAATCCGATAGCCCTGTGACGAAACATTAGTTAATAAAGTGTAGCGGGACAATGTTCAAAACATGACTGAAAGTGCGTTCATAAACAGAGATAAGAACATCTATGATTGACATGTCATCTAAAGTCGACGTACAATTTTAAAATATTAAAATAAGGAAATGAAGTTATAACGTACGTTGCTGTTCTACATTCTTTAGCTCTGATATTTACAGGGTCACAGAGAAAGCATCCCAGGTTTTGGAGGGAAAAGCCGTAATTGTAATGATCTCCACTACAACAGAAACAAGAAGCACAACTTAAGGAAAAATAATGTAATGTGTGTTCCAGCTCACAAGCGACATTGAAGCAGGTAGTTCCTGTGACTTAGTAAGGACAGAGGTTATATTCGACAACCGGAATAAATTAATAAATGGCTCCTTTTACCGACCCCCGGTCTCAGATGAAACAGTTGCTCAACATTTCAAAGAAAACTCGAGTCTCGTCGCAAATAGGTACCCTACTCATACAATTATAGTTGGCAGTGACTTCAGTCTACCTTCCGTATGTTGACAAAAATACATATTCAGACCCTACTGTAGATAGAAAACAACTTCCATAATTGTTCTAAATACTTTTTATAAAATTATTTTGAACAATTAGTTCCCGAGGCCAGTCAAATTGTAAATGGTTACGAAAACACACTTGACCTTTCAGCTACAAATAATTCTGAGCATCACGACGGGTACAGGAATTAGTGAACACACAGTCGTAGCGAGGCTCAATTCCGTAACAAAGAAATTCACCAAAACTAAACGCGGAATAGATACATTTATAAAAGCAACTAAGAATTCGGTTGACGTCTTTCTAAGAGACAGTCTCCAATCCTTCCAAACTATGTAAGTGAAGACCAAATGTGGCTTAAGTTCAAAGAAATAGTATCAACAGCACTCAAGAAATTCATACCAAATAAATTAATATCAGACGGAACTGATCTCCCATGGTACACAAAACACGACAGAAAGCTGCTGCAGGAGAACCGAAAAAGGCACGTATAATTTAGACGAGCGCAAAATCTCCAAGATTGGCAAAGTTTTACTGTGGCTCGAAATTTGGTGCGGATTTCAATGTGAGATGCATTTAATAGTTTCCACAACGAAACTCTCTCTAGAAATGTGGCGAAAAATCCATAGAGATTCTGGTCCTATGTTAAGAAAACCAGCGGAAAGTCTCAGTAAGTACCTTTACTGCGGGTCGAGCGGCGAATGAGGAGGAGGAGGAGGAGGAGGAGAAGGAGGAGGGGGAGACAAGGGACCCAACCCTTCGGAGCAGGTGAAATCGTGGGAAATGTCCGGCGTGGAAAATGTCCGCACACCGAGTGCTCTTGTGAGATTAGACAGACGTTTAACAGTAAGGATGATTGGTAATCACCTTCTAACGAAAGATTTGCAACTGCGAAATGTTTGTGCCAAAATAGTGCCGGAAAACCTCACAACTGAGCAAAAGCACAATCGAAGAAACATGTGTGTTGATCTTCTTCAGAGCATTGTCAATTACCACGAATGGTTCACTCGTATGGTGACAGGTGATGAATCCTGACAAAGTGAGAAGTGGCACACTGAGACATCTGCTCGACCGAAAAAAATAGCTCGAATGAGCAAATCAAAAGTTCAATGCAATGCTGATATAGTTTTTTGACGTTAGTAGTATAGTGCATAAAGAATTTATTCTTCCAGGACAAACCGTCAGCCAAGTGTTTAACAACAGCAAAATGGTGAGTCGAGTGAGACTGAAAATAGCAGACAAGTGGATGCTGCACCATGACAACTTTCCGTATCACAGGGCCACTTCCACTACGAAATTTTTGCCGTCAAATGGCATTCCTGTTGTTCACAACCCACGTGCCCACAAGATCTGTGTCTTTGTGACCTTTTTCTTTTCCCGAAATAGAAAAATATCTTAAAATGATTTCGGTTTGGAACTCTGGAGAACATTCAAAAGAATGAAGTGTTTCAGCGCTGCTAACAGGACTGGGAACAACGACTTCGTCGATGTTTAACTGCTGAAGGGAAGTACTCTGAAGGGGACAATATGAAAAAATAAAAACTTTGGTAGGTAATACATCAGTCTCATCACTTTTCTCACACACCTCGTACTGTAGCCAGATCTGGCAACAACAAACTACCGGAAATGCCAATCAGTTCAGCGGATGCTAAATGAACGCCCTTTCAGGATGTGCAGCTGGAAGTCCATTGCGTTTTCGCTGTTGGCAGTTTCAGTGCCTTGTATCTGCCTCCGATGCGTACTAACGAAAACAGTGTATGTAGATGAGTTTCTCTGTTTCGGCGATGCTCGTTGTCAAAGTCGCTTAAATAGGCAGCTTTCGCTATTGTCTGCATATCGGGTCGACGACTCCATCGGTTTATCCCAGTACCTGTAATGCATTCTCCTATGCGCCTCCAGAAAATTCAGAATGAATTTCTCCTCATCCACGCCGCGGACGAGTGTTGCTATGAAAATATGCCCCATGAGGTTGCATCCTTTCAGACTGGATGATCTAATATTAAAATTGAACAGAACTGCGAGTGCAAGTAACATTAGGAGCCAGCTGCGACATGTAATACCATGTAGGAAAGATAAAAAGTTATAAATAAAACGTAATAACTGTTACAAATAAGATGTAATATTACTGAAAAGAAGGAGCTCACGTATTCGACAATTGTAGTAGAAAAACTGTTCGTTTATAGGATCGAGATTTGATTAAGTATCAGAAAAAAAGCAGCGCATCCAACTGTTAGGGTTTTTGTGGCCACTTGTTGACGTATCACCTATCTCGAGATCTTCTGCCGATTATCCTGACGTTTCGCCAGCACCAGTCGCGACATTGTCAAAGTTCTACCCTCCGTAGCTCGCTACGAACGATGAAGGGTGACCCTATGACACTTCTAACCTATGGCGAAACTTCGGGAAAATTGTTAAAGAACGTCAGCCGAAGATCCCGATATAGCAACTAACAGGCAATATGTCAACACATCCAATGTTCTAGATAAATTCCACTCTCCTGTATTACACACAGTTCAGTTGGTGGTGGAGCTCTGCGATGCATTTGAAGACAACTATTCAGCTAACAGTATTTTGCATGTCTTTTAAAATAAAAAGAATAAAAGGAAATGGTAAAACTCTTGTCTTTATTCCGAAAATAGTTTTATTTATCGTCTCATGACGCAGTTCAGGAGAACTTCGTCATCACATCCGTGGCGTGAAACATCGGCTATAAAACATTGCAGTAATGCGGTAATGCTGAGAACACATATGTTGAAATCCATACAAAGTATTTGGTCGCCTACACTTCCGGAACACCGCCACTGCCTAAATAAAGCAGTAACTGTATAAAACAATAAACGTAAACTAGGGGATCACGTTTGTACGAACAACGTGCGGCGGGGCGGGTTGCGCTCTTACTGTCCCAAACAATCTCTCCACCTACCTGGATAGCCCATTCACTCTGCGACGATAGATACTGGTTTAGGAGACAAAAACAGCGTTGGGGAAAATTCGACTAAATACCTACCTCGCAAGGGCCACATAGCTCCAGTCCATGGGCAGTAGCTGAAAGTTACTTAAACTATCGAACGTTCGGCATTCTTGCATGAGTTGTTTGAAAAAAAATGTGAAAAATTTCCTTTGTTGGTTTATTCTTCTTAAAACAAGGAAAATGGCTATCAAGTCCGTATTTAACATCCCGACATCAATTACGTAATGTTACTGACTGTCTGCGTAACACGTTCACACCCAAAAGTAGCCAGAAGATATTTAGTACGGCCCGATATTTTAAACGTCCTTAACAGTCACTGACCCACGAGTGCTTGCGAATTAACGCATTCAGTCGTTCAGAAGGCTTCGTGTAAAGAAGTGCTCGCCATAATGACTCTTATTCTGTACGAAGCACATCACGTGGAGTTATATGACCTGAAATGTTCACACGCGAATATCTCATAAAATAAACCACTCACAATGCTCAAACTTTCAAAAAATACTCCATACCGAAGTCGCTTTTCGTCAACGACACGAGAACCGTTCAAACTCGCGAATTTCTTCATTTTCGTACACATATGATCAACGCGCTTTAACATAGGTAGGTGTTTACCACAAGACGAATCCCGAGCGACTATTCCGACCCATAGATCTGAGGCACAAAGCCCTACTCAAACGCGCGGGAAATGCTGAATTCCTATTGCTTAGTATTTAAGCAGCCATTCAGATCACCTACCCTGCGTTGTATACTCGCGGTATTTCTAATGTCGGCCAATCAGGTTACCACAAGTAATTTAGGCTAGAAATCTTGTAATTGCGGAACTAAATGAAATGTAATGAAAAAAATTCCATTACTTTCCTCAAAACAAATTACTAATAAATTTAATACTCCACGCCCCTTCTGGCTGCCTTTTACAAATTCAAGCGTACTCGGACATACGTCACGAATTCCCCTATTGCTCAACAACTTCATCGCTTACATTTACATGTTGTTGTTGTGGTCTTCAGTCCTGAGACTGGTTTGATGCAGCTCTCCATGCTACTCTATCCTGTACAAGCTTCTTTATCTCCCAGTACCTACTGCAACCGACATCCTTCTGAATCTGCTTAGTGTATTCATCTCATGGTCTCCCTCTACGAGGTTTACGCTCCACGCTGCCCTCCAATTCTACATTGGTGATCCCTTGATGCCTCAGAACATGTCATACCAACCGAGCCCTTCTTCTTGTCAAGTTGTGCCACAAACTTCTCTTCTCCCCCATCCTATTCAATACTTCCTCATTAGTTATAAGATCTACCCATCTAATCATCAGCATTCTTCTGTAGCACCATATTTCGAAAGCTTCTATTCTCTTCTTGTCCAAACTATTTATCGTCCATTTTTCACTTCCATACTTGGCTACACTCCATACAAATACATTCAGAAACGACTTCCTGACACTTAAATCTATACTCGATGTTAACAAACTTCTCTTCTTCAGAAATGCTTTCCTTTCCATTGCCAGTCTACATTTTATATCCACTCTACTTCGACCATCATCAGTTATTTTGCTCCCTAAATAGCAAAACTCCTTTACTACTTTAAGTCTCTCATTTCCTAATATAATTCCCTCAGCATCACCCGATTTAATTCGACTACATTCCATTATTCTCGTTTTGCTTTTGTTGATGTTCATCTTATATCCTCCTTTCAAGACACTATCCATTCCGTTCAACTGCTCTTCCAAGTCCTTTGCTGTCTCTGACATAATTACAATGTCATCGGCGAAACTCAAAGATTTTTTTTTTTATTCTCCATGGATTTTAATACCTACTCCAAATTTTTCTTTTGTTTCCTTCACTGCTTGCTCAATATAGAGATTGAATAACATCGGGGAGAGGCTACAACCCTGTCTCACTCCCTTCCCAACCACTGCTTCCCTTTCATATCCGTCGACTCTTACAACTGCCATCTGGTTTCCCAAAAATTGTAAATAGCCTTTCGCTCCCTGTATTTTACCCCTGCCACCTTCAGAATTTGAAAGAGAGTATTCCAGTCAACATTGTCAAAAGCTTTCTCTAAGTCTACAAATGCTAGGAACGTAGGTTTGCCTTTTCTTAATGTAGCTTCTAAGATAAGACTTAGGGTCAGTATTTT
Organism: Schistocerca americana; assembly: GCF_021461395.2. Classification (NCBI taxonomy): domain Eukaryota; kingdom Metazoa; phylum Arthropoda; class Insecta; order Orthoptera; family Acrididae; genus Schistocerca; species Schistocerca americana. The sequence goes on along the minus strand of NC_060124.1, from coordinate 481,654,397 downwards.
CTCACATGTTCCGATATTTCTACGGAATCCAAACTGATCTTTCCCGAGGTCGGCTTCTACTAGTTTTTCCATTCGTCTGTAAAGAATTCGCGTTAGTATTTTGCAGCCGAGACTTATTGAACTGATAGTTGGGTAATTTTCACATCTGTCAACACCTGCTTTCTTTGGGATTAGAATTACTATATTCCTCTTGAAGTCTGAGGGTATTTCGCATGTCTCATACATTTTGCTCACCAGATGGTAGAGTTTTGTCAGGACTGGCTGTCCCAAGGCTGTCAATAGTTCTAATGGAATGTTGTCTACTCCTGGAGCTTTGTTTCGACTCAGGTCTTTCAGTGCTCTGTCAAACTCTTCACGCAGTATCATATCTTCCATTTCATCTTCATCTACATCCTCTTCCATTTCCATAATATTGTCTTCAAGTACATCGCCCTTGCATAAACCCTCTATATACTCCTTCCACCTTTCTGCTTTCCCTTCTTTGCTTAGAACTGGATTTCCATCTGTTCTCTTTATATTTATACAAGTGGTTCTCTTTTCTCCAAAGGTCTCTTTAATTTTCCTGTAGGCAGTATCTACCTTACCCCTAGTGAGATAAGCCTCCACATCCTTACATTTGTCCTCTAGCCATTTTGCACTTCCTGTCGATCTCATTTTTAAGACGTTTGTATTCCTTTTTGGCTGCTTCATTTGCTGCATTTTTATATTTTCTCCTTTCATCAATTAAATTCAATATTTCTTCTGTTACCCAAGGATTTCTACTAGCCCTCGTCTTTTTACCTACTTGATCCTCTGCTGCCTTCACCACTTCATCCCTCAAAGCTACCCATTCTTCCTCTACTGTATTTCTTTCCCCAATTCCTGTCAATTGTTCCCTTATGCTCTTCCTGAAACACTGCACAACCTCTGGTTTAGTCAGTTTATCCAGGTCCCACCACCTTAAATTCCCACCTTTTTTCAGTTTCTTCAGTTTTAATCTACAGTTCATAACCAATAGATTGTGGTCAGAGTCCATATCTGCCCCTGGATGTTTTACATAGTTTTAACAAAATAACTCATTCTTGCTTTACATGATTCCTCGATTCACTCTCTCAGTCTCTCAAAAACATTATTTTGAGATTAGATTATATGAACCTATCCTCTTGGGTGTATTTTCAGTTGATACTAAGGATGAATACATTACAGTTGAAACGTCCCCTTAGAACAAATTATACACGACTGTGCTTAAACTGACACACAATATTTTGTTAGCGCAACGCAATCTGACTTTCAATAATTCCCTACAAAAGAATGGCCCTGACTAACATTAAACTATACCTTTCACAAATCACTTACCTCACAAAAATCTTCGCTGCTCAAGCTACTGCAATACAGCGAGCGCCACTACTGCCAGCTAAATAAAAGATTCAAACTATGGAAGGCACTAACTACT